>NW_027174930.1:0-28846 GCF_000390325.3 Nicotiana tomentosiformis
TTTTGTTAATAACAGTATTGTTTACTGTTCTGATTTTGCCATTAATTGAACTCTTCTGTTGTTTACAGTGAGAAATGGCAATTGATAACGAAAATTTTTCTGCGACTATTGCGGCAACGATGATAGCCTCGTCAAGCCGGACTGCTGTCTCACCGGCAGAGAAATCGGGGAAATTTTTCGGAGCCAACTTCAAAGGATGGCAGCAAAGGGTATTCTTCTAGCTTACCACACTTGGTATGCAGAAATTCACTAGTGAAGAACCTCCAGTGCCTGCTGCGGACATGCCAGACAACGAGAAATTCATGATTGTTGAGGCGTGGAAGCAGGCAGATTTTCTTTGCAAAGGCTATATCTTAAGCGCTTTAGAGGATGACTTGTACAATGTGTACAGTGCGATGAATACTTCGAAAGAATTATGGGACGCACTTGAGAAGAAGTACAAGACTGAAGATGCATGCTTGAAGAAGTTCGTGGTTGCCAAATTTCTAGACTATAAAATGATAGACAGTAAAACTGTTGGAACCCAAGTTCAGGAGCTTCAACTTATTTTTCATGACCTTATTGCTGAAGGTATGGTCGTGAATGAAGCATTTCAAGTGGCTGCAATGATTGAAAAATTGCCTCCTTCGTGGAGAGATTTCAAGAACTATCTTAAGCACAAGCGCAAAGAAATGAAGTTGGAAGATTTTGTGATTCGTCTCAAGATTGAGGAATACAACAAAACAGCCGAGAAGAAGTCTCGTGGAAATTCAACGATCATGGGAGCTAATATCGTTGATGAGACTGCTCCAAAAAGTAAGAAGAGAAAGAGGTCTTCTGGACAGACTAAGGAGCAGAACAAAAAGAAATTCAAGGGCATCTGCTACAATTGTGGAAATACCGGTCACAAAGCTCCTGATTATTGTCTCCCGAAAAAGTATAAGAAGAAGGGACAGGCCAACATAGTGGAGAACAATGATGACATTGATGATCTGTGTGAAATGCTTTCGGAATGCAACTTAGTTGAAAATCCGAAGGAGTGGTGGATTGACTCTGGAGCCACTCGACATGTTTGTGCTGTCAAGGAAGCATTTGCGACTTACTCTACTGCTGGTCCCGAAGAAGAGCTTTCCATGGGAAATACTGCAACAGCCAAGATTGAAGGTTATGGGAAGATATTCCTGAAGATGACTTCCGGCAAGGTGTTAACGCTCAACAACGTTCTTCATGTTCCTACTATTAGGAAGAATTTAGTTTCTACTTCTTTGCTTGTTAAGAATGGATTCAAATGTGTATTTGTTTCTGATAAAGTTGTTGTAAGCAAGAATGAAATGTATGTTGGAAAGGGCTACCTCACAGAGGGCCTCTTCAAACTAAATGTAATGGTTGTTGACAGTATGAATAAAATTGCAGCTTCTTCTTATTTATTGGAGTCAAATGATTTATGGCATATTCGTTTAGGACATGTCAATTACAAAACCTTGCGGAAGTTAATTAATTTAGAAGTGTTGCCTAAATTCGAGTGTAATAAATCAAAATGTCAAATATGTGTTGAGTCTAAGTTTGTAAAACATCCTTATAAGTCTATTGAAAGGAATTCAAATCCTTTAGACTTAATTCATACTGACATTTGTGATATGAAGTCGACACCATCTCGAGGTGGGAAAAAGTATTTTATTACTTTTATTGACGACTGCACTCGATATTGCTATGTTTATTTGCTTAATAGTAAGGATGAAGCAATTGAAGCATTTAAGCAATACAAGAATGAAGTGGAGAATCAATTGAATAAAAAGATCAAAATAATTAGAAGTGATAGAGGTGGAGAATATGAATTTCTATTTGCAGAAATATGTTCGGAATATGGAATTATCCATCAAACTACTGCACCTTACACACCTCAATCCAATGGAATTGCGAAAAGGAAAAATCGGACATTAAAGGAAATGATGAATTCTTTATTAATAAGTTCCAGATTACCGCAGAGTTTGTGGGGTGAAGCTATCCTTACAGCTAACCGAATACTCAACAGAGTACCCCACAGCAAAACGCAATCTATTCCATATAAAAAATGGAAAGGAAGAAAACCCAACTTGAAATATTTCAAAGTGTGGGAGTGTCTAGCGAAGGTACAAGTTCCTTTACCTAAAAGGGTTAAAATCAGACCAAAAACTGTTGATTGCGTTTTCATTGGATATGCTACAAACAGTAAAGCATGTCGGTTTTTGGTTCATAAATCCGATAATCCCGAAATTCACGTTAATATGGTAATGAAATCAGATAATACTGAATTCTTTGAAAGCATCTATCCGTATAAAACAGAATGTGAGTCGTTAAGTGAAAGACCTAAACGACCTCGGGAAGAACCAAAGGAAAATACTCCAAGTATAGAAGATCCAAGGCGTAGCAAACGTCAAATAACATCTACTTCCTTTGGACCAGATTTTTTGACATTCTTGCTTGAAAATGAGCCTCAAACTTTTAAAGAAGTTATGTCATCTTCTGATTCAGCATTTTGGAAAGAGGCAGTCAATAGTGAGATTCAATCAATTTTGGAGAACCACACATGGGAATTGGTAGATCTTCCTCTGGGAAATTAGCCTTTAGGTTCGAAATGGATCTTTAAACGGAAAGTGAAAGCTGATGGCACTATTGACAAATATAAGGCAAGACTTGTTATCAAAGGTTATAGACAAAAGGAAGGCATTGATTACTTTGACACTTACTCGCCAGTAACGAGGATAACATCTACTAGGGTGTTAGTGGCACTAGCGGCCGTGTATGGTCTTGAAATCCATCAAATGGATGTTAAAACAGCTTTCTTAAATGGAGAATTAGAGGAAGAGATTTACATGGAACAACCTGAGGGTTTTGTGGTAACTGTTAAAGAAAAGAAAGTGTGCAAACTTGTTAAGTCGCTTTATGGACTTAAACAAGCACCCAAATAATGGCATGCCAAATTTGACCAATCAACGAGTGCGACAAATGTGTTTACATTAAAAACACTCCAGGTCATGAAGTCATTGTTTGTTTATATGTTGATGACATGTTGATAATGAGTAAAAACATGGCAGATATAAATGCTACTAAGCGCATGTTGGATTGCAAATTCGATATGAAAGACTTAGGAGTTGCTGATGTGATCTTAGGAATCAGAATTCACAAGACTCCACAAGGTCTAGCATTATCACAGTCTCACTACATTGAAAAGGTACTTGACAAGTTCAAGTATTTGGATTTCAAAATTGCCAAGACTCCTATTGACGTGAGTTATGTACTTCAAAAGAATGAAGGTGAAAATGACTCACAACTGGATTATGTAAGAGTATTGGGATGTTTGATGTATATCATGAATTGTACACGACCAGATATAGCATGTGCTATTAGTAAACTGAGTCGGTTTACAAGTAATCCCAATCACATACATTGGATGGCAATGAAACGAGTTTTGGTGTATCTCAAACGTGCCCAAAATTATGCTTTGCATTATAATAAATATCCCTCCGTGATCGAGGGATATAGTGATGCAAATTGGATCACTGGATCATCTGAATTTAAATCCACGAGTGGATATATTTTCACAATTGGGGGTGGAGCAGTGTCTTGGAAATCATCCAAACAAACATGCATCGCTCGTTCTACAATGGAATCTGAATTCATAGCTTTAGATAAGGCCGGTGAAGAAGCTGAATGGCTCCGGAATTTCTTGGAAGATATTCAATTTTGGCCCAAATCTTTGGCACCTAGTTGTATACATTGTGATAGTCAAGCGGCAATAGGCAGGGCAGGGAGCGTTATGTATAACGAAAACTCTCTTCATATACGACGGAGACACAATACCGTTAGACAACTACTCTCTAGTGGTGTTATCACAATTGACTACATAAAGTCAAGAGATAACGTGTCGGATCCACTTGCAAAAGGCCTAGCTAGAGAGGCAGTTGAAATATCATCAAAGGGAATGGGGTTTATGTCTAGGACAAGTCATCATGACGGTAACTTTACCTAGTAGACTGGAGATCCATGAGCTAGGTTTAAAGAGATCAAACAAAGTTATGAATGACGGTTCAACATTGTCAAATAACTCAATCCATTCTCGTGATGAAGACAATGTTCAAAAATCGAGGTAAAGCATTAAGCCTTTTTGATGAGTCAACAAAGCTTAAAGGTTTTATAATGATTTGCTAAGTCTGGCAGGATATGACCAGATAGTGTGTCTATAGGATTACACATTTAGAAATCACCTATCTGAGTATGAAGTGTAAGCCGCTTCAAGGGGAATGAAAGTAAAGGCCCATTCTCTAAGCACTCATGAAACCAGGCGGTGTTCATGGCTGAAACGAACACAACCGTGAGAATCATAGATGGTTAAGGATTGATTGTGTGACTTATGTTGTCTAGGTATACAACAAATTTCGCCGGTTCAAAGATATCAAATCTACCGATTAACCGAGCCTCGTAGTAAAATGCTAAGCAATAGCCATCCAACTTGCCGGAGATAAAAATCAAAAAATATTGCTTAAAATACAAATTTAAGAATATTGGAGTGATATTCATCCTGTCAAAATAAAAATAAAGTACATCACACAACCGAAAATATTAATTGATACTAAACTTTTACACCAGACCAAACAATCTAATCTTAATAGTGAATATAATCACCGTTAAGAATATATTCTTTTCAAGAATAGCCTCAACTTATCCAAAAGAAGGAAAACCTCTCATTCATCAAACCCTGCCCAATGTCACACATTCTCGTGTAATTTAAAAACTTCTAACTAATCATTAGAAAAATTAATTTTATGTCCCTTATCCACGAAGGGAATTCTCCAATAGGGAGAGGTAGGGGTGGCAAACTTGCATGTCGGATCGGGTCGGATATGAGCGGGCCGAAAACGGATAATTCAAAAATGGATAAATTATTCGACCCGTATTTAAAACGGATAAAAAACGGGTTATCCGACGGATAATATGGATATCCAAAACTTGAGAAACCCCTAATTTGAGGCTTTACAAATGTAAAAGTTAAACACATTAATTATCCATTGGTTATCTATTTAGTTAACCATTTTCAAAGTAGATAATATGGTTCTTATCCATATTCGACCCGTTTTTAAAAAGTTTATTATACAAACCACTCTTTGTTTTTTCTTTTTGAAGAATTTTGGTGCTAAATACTTTAGGCCCAATAAAAAATGACGTTTTGAATTTGAGTGCTATAAAATCAAACATTCACTCTTTATACTTTTAAAATTAAAATTTACATATTTAACAAATGTAAGGAAAAGACATCTAAGTCAATACAAGGAAAAATCATTTAAGTAACAATTTTTAAAGATTTGAACACATTGCAGCAAAGGAACTATTTTATACTCTCCAAATAGGTCTAGGTAAGATTTCACATTTACGAGCAATAAACTAATTCTCATACAATAGAAAAATGATACAAATAACTCAATTTCCCATATTATCGAGTCAAAAATGTTACAATAAGAATAAGATCTCAAATGATAATACAACACCAAATAAAAAATACAACATGACCTTGGCTTCAAATGAGTTAATATAAGAATACATGGTCCATATTATAGGAATTTGAGGTGAAGAATTTGAAATCTTGGTGGTTAAAGTTAAGCTGCTTTAACCAAGAATCAGCAGCATTATAAAGATCATTGAATTTTTCATAGGCTTGTACCTTATTTAACCAAATGTTATCTTGCATCTTGTATGGTATAAGCCCAAAAGGTGGAAGAGGAATTCCACCTTTTTCTTTCTTTTCAATAGGAAGATCTTTACATATGTCATCATCAAAGTCATCTGCAATATTGCAATATAATGTATAAAAATTAGAATATATATATATATATATATTGATTAAGTACGAGAAACTAAAGATTTGACAAGCACATATATGTCACAAACCAAGCACATAACGTGCACGGCCAAGAACCAGATTTTACTTATATTTACGCGAATAGAAAAATTGAAAGACGTACCTTGAAATGATGCTGATAATGTATAATAAGTAAGGAAGTATGTTGATATATTTTGGGTAATTCCCTTCATTGGTACATGGTAGATTGGGTACCTAACAATAAAATTAGAGAAAATTAACTCAAATTCTCTAAATTGAATAAATAGATGAATAATGGAGAGAATTTTTTCCTTAATAATAATTTCTAGAAAACAATTATCATTAACATCAATTCCAAATTTCTATATGATATTGAATTGATAAATTTTATTTCTATGTGGAAAAAATAATTGTTTCATCAATGTATCATTGGAATTTCACTTGAAATTATTACAAAGGTCAAAATAGGAAGAAGAAAAAAAAATACCAAGCAACAGCCATCCAACTTGCAGGAGACAAGTCAATGCTCTTCAGTGACTGAAGTCCTGGATGCTTCTCACTAAATTCATATATCTGAAATATCCAAAACAAAATAAAAAAATATTACTTTAAAATACAAAATTAAGAATACTAAGTGACTATTAAAAATAAATTCTTTTTCAAAAATAGTCTCAACTTATCAAAAAGTAGGAAAACCTCTTGTTCATCAAACTCTGACCTAACGTCACACATTCTCATGTTATTTTAAAATTTTCTAACTAATTATTAAAAAACATAAGTTTACACACCTTTTCCACCAAGGGAATTCTCCAACAGGGAGAGGCAATCTCAGAATGTTGAAAATACATATAGCCAAGGCGATTTTCATTAACATTCATTGAAGGTGCATAGCTTCTTTGAATATTTTGTTGATTGGCTACTACATCTCGGGACGGGACTGATCCCGAAAGAGGATCTCTTGAGCCCTCTACATGCTCAAAAGTAGAGTCAGTTGAGTTATTGCTGGAAGTCCTCGAGAGTTTTTCACTACCACTTACTTCACTCACTTACTCCAGCTCAAGATCAATTCCATCAATAATATGGTCTTCTGATAAGTTTCTACAGAAAATAAAAGAGTATCAGTAATGACATATCACTATTATATATTGATTCAAGAAATCTACAGATTTGACAAGCACAAATATGTCACAAACTAAGCACGTAATGTGCACGGTTGGTAACCATATATCTCGTTTATGGACTACTATCAAAATCTAAATAGTTAAATATAAATAAAATATAAAAAAATAAACGTATCGGCCACAAGAAAGAAAAAAGAATGTAGAGAATTAATACATCCATTGCAAAAGAAAATTTATCTCAGTTTTGGTTTGTTATGTTAACCATGATAAAGAGAGCAAAAAAAGCTTATTTTTTTCTTATAGTTTAGTTTCGTAACTAAGCAAAATATAATAGATAAACAAACAATTAAAAATAATTTTGAGTTGGCTGAGTCGATTTAACCATTTTTTCCACCATCAAACACGTGCGCGCACGAGAGAGACGTATTCATTGTGTTCCTTTCAATCCAAACATCATAAACATCAGCAACAAAACAAGCTTTTAGCAGTATTCCTTGTGTTGTTCTTCATCTAGCTTCCTTTAGTGTCCATTGCCTTTATCCCTTTCCCAAGGTAGTACATCTCTATTCCACTTTAACCAGCTCAAAATATTCTGCCAGAAGCCTCTTGAGAAAGTTCAGTCAAAGAAAACAAGCGTTGGGAGGTTTCTGGGCAGGTTTTGCATAGTACACATGATGGGGTACATCTCGTTCAAAAACTAAAGTAACGGGCATGTGCTTAAGAAAAATATTTGGCTGAAAATTTCTTTGATTTTGTAGCTAACTTTGTTAAATTTTTTTGGTTTGGTAGCCAACTTTGTTGAATTGTCAACATTGAAGAAAAAGAAGAAAAAGTGTGTGCAAATTGTCAAATATAGTAGGCTTTAGAGAGTGAGGCTTCGGCTATAAAAGAAGAGTTTCGGCTCTCATTTCTACACACCAACAAAGAGAAAAAGAAAGAGTGAAGTTTCACACACAAGGTACAAAACAATAGTCTGTGAGAAAAATAGAGAGTGAGCGATATTGTAGTGAGGTGGAATATCAAAAGAGGGTTATTTCTTTTGAGTGTTGTAGTGGTCTTTGGAGTATTTTACTCAGACCAACAAAGTGTAAATTTTCTTGCTATAGTGATATCTATTGCTCGTCCCGGGGCCGTGATTTTTCTCTTATTCAAAAGAGTTTTTCACGTAAAAATCTTAGTGTCGTTGTCACTCTTTTATTCTTGTTAATTACCATATCTCGGTACTACGTTATTATTCCGCTTTTATTACTGTAAATATTATTTCTGTAGGGGTTAATTCCCAACAACCGGTATCAGAGCACATGTTCTGCTCGTTCATAGAAGTACTATTCACTCTCGGTAGTACTATATGTCCGAAGTAAAGTACGAGGTAGAAAAATTCAACGGAGAAAACGGTTTCTCAACATGGCAAAGAAAGGTGAGGTGTCTACTCATTCAACAAGGATTACACAAGGTACTTGGTGTTGATACCATGAAAGCTAAGGATTGGACTGAATTGGATTAAAGGGCTGCTAGTGCAATCAGGTTGCACTTATCAGATGATGTGGTCAATAACATCATTGATGAAGACATCACACGTGGCATTTGGACAAGGTTGGAAAGCTATACATGTCCAAAACGCTGACAAATAAATTGTACGTTAAGAAGCAGCTATACTCCCTACACATGGGTGAAGGTACGAATTTTTTGTCACGAATTTTTTGTCACATTTAAATGTGTTTAACGGACTAATCACATAGCTCGAACAACCTTGGAGTGAAAATAGAGGAAGAAGATTAAGCCATCTTGCTATTGAACTCGTTGCCATCTTCGTACAATAATTTGGCAACAACAATCCTGCACGGTAAGACTACCATTGAGTTGAAAGATGTCACATTGACTCTTCTACTCAATGAGAAGATGAGAAAGAAGCCTAAAAATCAAGGACAGACTCTCATCACAGAAGGTAGAGGCAGGAGTTATCAAAGGTGTTCGAGAAACTATGGTATATCTGGAGCTCGTGGGAAGTCTAAGAACCAATCCAAATCAAGAACCAAAAATTGCTACAACTGTGATCAACCAGGTCACTTCAAAAGAGATTGCCCAAATCTAAGGAAGGGCAAAGGTGAAACTAATGGCCAGAAGAATGACGACAACACAGCCGCTATGGTTCAAAATAATGATAATGTTGTCCTCTTTATAAATGAGGAAGAGGAATGCATGCACTTATCAGGTCTAGAGTCGGAATGGGTGGTTGATACAGCTGCATCTTACCATGCCACACCGGTAAAAGATCTTTTTTGTAGATATGTAGCAGGTGATTTCGGCACTATGAGAATGGGTAACACAAGTTACTCAAAGATTGCGGGGATTGGTGACATTTGTATCAAGACAAATATCGGATGCACATTGGTTCTAAAGGATGTGCGACATGTACCTGATTTGCGGATGAACTTGATCTCGGGAATTGCTTTAGACCGAGATGGATACGAGAACTATTTTGCAAATCAAAAGTGGAGACTCACCAAGGGATCATTGGTCATTGCAAAGGGAGTTGCTCGTGGCACATTGTACAGGACAAATGTAGAAATATGCCAAAGTGAATTGAGCGTGGCACAAGATAAGATTTCTGCAGATTTGTGGCACAAAAGAATGGGTCATATGAGCGAGAAGGGATTGCATATTCTTGCCAAGAAATCACTGATCTCTTATGCCAAAAGTACAACGGTAAAACCTTGTGACTACGGTTTATTTAATAAGCAACATATAGTCTTATTTCAGACATCGTCTGAAAGAAAATTGAATATGCTTGATTTTGTATATTCTGATGTTTGTGGTCCAATGAAAATTAAATCGATGGGCGGTAACAAATACTTTGTTACTTTTATTGATGATGCTTCACGAAAATTATGGGTTTATATTTTGAAAACCAAATATCGGGTGTTTCAAGTTTTTCAGAAGTTTCTTGCTCTGGTGGAAAGGGAGACATGCCAAAATCTAAAGCGTTTCCACAGTGACAATGGAGGTGAGTACACTTCAAGGGAATTTGAAGAGTATTGTTCAAGTTATGGGATCAGACATAAAAAGACAGTTCCTAGAACCCCACAGCACAATGGTGTAGCCGAGAGGATGAACCGCACCATTGTTGAGAAGGTGAGAAGCATGCTCAGAATGGCTAAACTACCTAAGTAATTCCGGGGTGAAGCAGTTCAGACAGCCTGTTACCTAATCAATAAGATTTCATCAGTTCCATTGGAGTTTGACATCCCAAAGAGAGTTTGGACCAACAAGGAAGTGTCCTACTCAAATCTAAAGGTGTTCGGTTGCAGAGCTTTTGCACATGTACCAAAGGAGCAGAGAACAAAGTTGGATGATAAATTTGTTCTGTGCATATTCATCAGATATGGAGATGAAGAGTTCGGATACAGATTGTGAGATCCTATAAAGAAGAAGGTCATTAGAAGCAGAGATATAATCTTCCGAGAAAATGAAGTTGGAGCTGTAGATGATCAATCAGAGAAGACAAAGAATGGGATAATCCCTAACCTTGTTACTATTCCTTCTTCTTCTAACTATCTTACAAGTGCATAAAGTACGACCGACGAGGTTGCCGAGCAGGGGGGGCAACCTGGTGAGGTTATAGAGTAGGGAGAGCAACTTGATGATGATGTCGAGTAAGTAGAGCACCCCACTCAGGAAGAAGAAGAACCTCAACCTCTGAGGATATCAAATAGGCAAAGGGTAGAGTCATATAGGTACCCTTCCACAGAGTATATCCTCATTAGTGATGAAGGGGAGCCAGAAAGTCTTAAGGAGGTGTTGTCCCATCCAGAAAAGAACCACTAGATGAAAGCCATGCAAAAAGAGATGGAATCTCTACAGAAAAATGGCACGTATAAGCTGGTTGAACTTCCAAAGGGTAAAAGACCGCTCAAATGCAAATGGGTCTTTAAACTCAAGAAAGATGGAAATGGCAAGCTGGTCAGATACAAAGTTCGATTGGTGGTAAAAGGCTTCGAGTAGAAGAAAGGTATTGATTTTGACAAAATTTTCTCACCTTTTGTCAAAATGACTTCTATTCGAACAATCTTGAGCTTAGCAGCTAGCCTAGATCTTGAAGTGGAGAATTTGGACGTGAAAACTGCATTTCTTCATGGAGATTTGGAAGAGGAAATCTATATGGAGCAGCCAGAAGGATTTGAAGTAGCTGAAAGAAAATACATAGTGTGCAAACTGAATAAGAGTCTTTATGGGTTGAAGCAGGCACCAAGGCAGTGGTACAAGAAGTTTGACTCATTCATGAAAAGTCAACCTTAGACAAAGACATATTATGATCCATGTGTATACTTCAAAAGCTTTTCTGACAACAACTTTATTATTTTGTTGTTGTATGTGGATGGATTGTTAATTGTAGGAAAAGACAAGGGGATGATCGCAAAGTTGAAGGGAGATTTGTCCAAGTCATTTGATATGAAGGACTTGGGCCCAGCATAACAAATTCTGGGTATGAAGATAGTTTGAACAAGCAGAAAGTTGTGGTTGTCTCAGGAGAAGTACATTGAACGTGTACTGGAACACTTCAACATGAAGAAAGCAAAGTCAGCCAGCATACCTCTTGCTAGTCATCTAAAGTTGAGCAAGAAGATGTGTCTTACAACAGTGGAGGATAACATGGCTAGAGTTCCTTATTCTTCAGCAGTCAGAAGCTTGATGTATGCAATGGTATGGACCAGACCTGATATTGCTCATGCAGTTGGTGTTGTTAGCAGATTCCTTGAAAATTCTGGAAAGGAACATTGGGAAGCAGTCAAGTTGATACTCAGGTACCTAAGAGGTACTGTAGGAGATTGCTTGTGTTTTGGAGGATCTGATCCAATCTTGAAGAGATACACTGATGTTGATATGGCCGGTGATACTATTAATAGAAAATCCACTACTGGATATCTATTTACTTTTTCAGGGGGAGCTATATCATGGCAGTCTAAATTGCAGAAGTGTGTTGCACTTTCAACAACTGAAGCAGAGTACATTTCCGCTATAGAAGCTGGCAAGGAGATGGTATGGCTTAAGCAATTTCTTCAAGAGATGGAATTGTACCAAAAGGAGTATGTCGTCTATTGTGACAGTCAAAGTATAATATACTTGATCAAGAACTACATGTACTATGAAAGAACAAAGCATATAGATATGAGATACCATTGGATTCGTGAGCAGGTGGAGAATGAATCTTTACAGGTCAAAAAGATTCACACGAGTGAAAACCTTGTTGATATGTTGACCAAGGTGGTACCAAGAGACAAGTTCGAGCTATGCAAAGAACTTGTCGGCATGCACTCAAACTAGAAGACAGTGCTACCTCCTCTAGATGAATGAGACTGGAGGGGGAGATTGGTGGGGTCCATCTCATTCAAAAGCCAAAGTAATAGGCATGTGCCTAAGGAAAGTATTTGGCTGAGAATTTCTTTGGTTTAGTAGCCAACTTTGTTGAATTTCTTTGGTTTGGTAGCCGACTTTATTTAATTGTCAACATTGAAGAAAAATAAGGAAAAACGTGTGCAAATTGTCAAATATAGTAGGCTTTAGAGAGTGAGGTTTCGGCTATAAAAGGAGAACTTCGGCTCTCATTTCTACACACCAACAAAGAGAAAAAGAAAGAGTGAGGTTACACAGGCAAGGTATAAGAAAATAGTCTGTGAGAAAAATATAGAGTGAGAGATATTGTAGTGAGGTGGAAATATCAAAAGAGGGTTATTTCTTTTGAGTGTTGTAGTAGTCTTTGGAGTATTTTACTCGGACCTACAAAGTGTAAAATTCCTTGCTATAGTGATATCAGTTGCTCGTCTCGGGGCCGTGATTTTTTCCTTCTTCAAAAGGGTTTTTCACGTAAAAATCTTGGTGTCGTTGTCACTCTTTTATTCTTGTTAATTACCGTATCTCGGTACTACATTATTATTCCGCTTTTATTACTGTGAATATTATTTCTGTAGGGGGTTTATTCCCAACAACTAATGTTCCATCCACATTGATACCCCATTTCAGGAGTACATCTTTACTTCTCATATTCCCAAGTAAAGCCAGTTATAGTATAAACATTTGTTAAGGACTTGCAGCATTATGGCATATCAGGTTCTTCTATGGGACATTTGCAACTTCACCTCTTAAAGTTTCGGAAAAGGGTTTAAACTAAGCCTATTGTTTGTTAAATGGTTTACAAGTACCCTTTGTCCTTCTATCATTCTGGAAAAAAAACACAACATTAATTATTAAATAAAACCCTCACATCTAACGACAAAATTGGTGGACCTTTCATTTAATGACATGGCATTTTTTACCGGGCCACATGGCATTGTCAGCCAAAACACAAATATGGGTCTTATTTCTACCCATTTACCTGATCCGACCCTATGGTTTGTTATCCGGGTAAAAGAACTCCCCCCCTTCCCCTTCTTATTCTCCCAATCATGAAACAGAAATTAACAACAATGGAAGCTCCTTCCTCACTCTAAATGCCGCTTGTGTTTTATTGGAGTGATTTGAATGAGTTGAATGAGAATCGGACTAGGTTTGAGAATTACGTATAATCAGCTTAGTTTGAAGAATATAAAGGTTAATGTGAATGGGAATGAAATTGCGCATCCAGATTTGTATTATAATGAATGGCTTGTGGTTCATGGGTTTCAGAGTGTGATTCCGTTTCCTGATGAGATGATGAAATGGGTGAGAATTTTAGGAAAGTTAGAGAGTAATAATGTAGTGAAATTATATGTTTCTATGGGTTGTTACCCGGGTCAAAAAAGTTATATTAACCTAGCTTATTATTACTTTATGTCATAGGATTGGATCAGGTAAATGGGTAGAAATAAGACCCATGTTTTATTTTTGGTTGACACGTGGCCCGGTAAAAACTTGTCATTAAATGAAAGGCCCACCAGTTATGCCGTTAGACGTGGGGATATTTTTGTTAATAAAATTAATATTGTGTGCTTTCTTGGACGGATAGATGGACGGAGGATACTTATAAACAGTAATGACTCGACCAGTCATTTTGAGTCTAGCGCATCGTTCGGAAGTTTGAGGCCTTGAGTAGCTTCACTTTATGTATTATGACTTGTACGCGAAGTTGGAATTGAATTTCGGGAAGTTCGGAGTTGATTCGGAAGGAAACCTCTCAATTCGGAAGCTTTAAGTTGGAAGAGTTGACCAAGGTTTGACTTTTGAGTAAACGACCTCGGAATCGGGATTTGAAGGTTCCAATAGGTATAATTTTAGACTTGGGCAATTGTTCAGGTTGATTGTTGGGTGGCCCGAGAGTATTCCTGCGCTTATTGTGGAAAGTTTGCATTTTGAAGATTATTATAAATTCCTAAGTTTGATATGAAGTAGACTTTGGTGTTATCGATGTCCATTTGAGATTTCGAGACTTGGAATAGGTTCGTATCGTGATTTATGACTTGTACGTAAAGTTTAGCTCCATTCTGAAATGTTTAAGTATGATTCGGAAGCGTTCGTCGAAGTTTGAATATTTGAAAGTTGAAATAAGGATTTTGATCGTCGATTCATGATTTTGAGGTTATTCGTGGTGTTTCGAGCCTTTAGATATGTTTGGATAAGGTATTGGGACCAGTTTGTGTAATTGGACGGGGTCTCGGGGACCTCCGGTGTGTTTCGGACAAATTCTTTTTTCTTTATCACTGCTGGTTTCTGCTGTGTTTGGTGTGCATTGCGATCGTGGAAGTAAGTATCTGATAGCGAAGGGTTAGCTGGGTTGGTGGAGGTTTTGTTCATCGTGATCGCGTAGAAGGGATCGCGATCGCGGAGCTGGAGCTAGTGATTCTTTGCATTTGCATAGGCTGAGTCGCGAATGCGGTGGGTTGAGGAGGCAGGCATGTTTGGAAGAGTTGTTCTATGCGACCGCGGAAGGATTCACGCGATCGCGTAGGAGGAAAGTCGTTGAGGCTAAGTTAAGCCTTTGTGTTTGCATTGTTTGGCCGTATTCGCGGTTGGGCAGGCTATGCTTCATGATCGCAAGGAAGATCTTGCGTTCGCGTAGAGCAATTTCCTAGGTGAGGCTGGTTGACATCCGCGATCGCGAGGTATTTTCCGCGATCGCGAAGAAGGTCGGGCCTGGGCAATGCTGTTTCAATTCGGGATTTGACTCACTTTTCTCTCATTTTTCACTTGGGTGGCTAAATTTGGGGAGCTATTTTGAGGACATTTTATCAAACAATATAAGGTAGGTGATTCCCACTTGTTGTAAGTTAAATACATGAGTCATATAAGGATTTAAACATGGACAATTGTAGAAATTGTGGGATTTTGGAAGAAAATCTAGAATTTGGTATTTTTGAATTTTGACCACGAAATTTGACATGGAATTTGGAATAAAGTATATATTTGAGTTCATAGTGCTATGGGTAATAATTATCTTCGAACATTTTCGGAATCTGGGCACGTGAGCCCGTGGGTTGACTTTATTGACTTTTCGAGCGGAGTTGAGAATTATTATAAATTGTTAAATTATGAGTATTGGAGTATATTTTTATTGATTGTACTTTATTTGATTAGTTTCGGATTGATGGGCATCGATTTGAGGTGCTAGAGAGGCGTTGGAGCCGGTTATGGAACTTCAGAGCTAGGTAAGTCTCCACTCTAATCTTGTGAGGGAGAATTTACCCTGCATGTGTCATATTTATTATGTGCTACATGCTTAAATTGTGCTATTCTTGCATGTTTAAATGCTTTAATTTACATTTAGCCTGATACTAGACACGCGTAGAGTATCGGACTTGCTATTTTAGATACTTGACGAGCTACTTGATTAGTCGTAGAAATTGTACTTTCCTTACGGGTTTCTCCCACGTTATGCATATTCATCGGAAAGTTTTTTTTGAATTTAATAACTCACACATATATTCGTGAGTGGGGTCAAAGAACCGTAAAAGCTTTATATTCTTATGGGATCGGGTCGCTCGCCTCGGCAGTATCATGTATCACACTCTTATTTGATCGGGTTGTTTGATTCGGCAGGATATTGTAACACACTCTTATGGGATCGGGCCGTTCGCCTCAATAGTATCATGTACCACACGCTTATGGGATCAGGTCATTAGCCTCGGCAATATCATGTATCACACTCTTATGGGATCTGGTCGTTCGACTTGGCAGGATTTGTAACATACTCTTATGGGATCGAGTCGTTCGCCTCTGTAGTATTATGTATCACACTCTTATGGGATAGGGTTGTTCGCCTCCGAAATTTCATGAAATACTCTTATGGGATCGGGTCGCCCGCCTCGGCAGAATCATTCATAATATTTTACAAGAAGCCAGTGCATCTGTGAGTTTTCCTGACTTGAGATGTGATGATCTATATGGTAGGGACTATATTATATACTCCATTTGAGGAAGTAATCGATATTTGAGGACTTTATTTGTACTGTTTAGATGAGGATCGTAACATGTACCTATATTTGTTTTCATTGTTTAATTATCATGCTTCATAATTGTCTACTATTTACTGTACTTGATTTATTAGACCACTAGTAAGTGTTGATGTCGACCCCTCGTCACTACTTATCCGGGGTTAGTCTAGATACTTATTAGGTATGCGTTGATTTTCGTACTCATGCTACTCTTCTGCACTTATTGTGCAGGTATATATTTTTTGTGGTCATTTGGTCGCAAAGGCGCAGCTATTACGTGAACTTTACGGTGATTTGCATCCCATGTTACAATCCGCAGTGCACAGAGTGTCGTTCATATTCATTTATGTTATTCTATCTATTTTACATTTCAGGCATATGTTGTATTGGTATTGTATTTCTTAGTAGTTTCTCATGCACTTGTGACACCGGATTTTGGAATATTCTAATTGATGTTAATGGTTTTGCTCCAATATTGTCACTTTTTATTTTATATCTTACTAGCATTGTATGTATCCATGATTTTAAATGCGCAAATTTCTTTATTTAATAAGAACTTGTGATTTTAAAAGTAATGAAATGAATAATTAATTAGATTGATTCACCGTCGGTTTGCCTAACACCCATGAAGATTAATTGATTCCATGATGGATGTAACTGTGGCAATGGCTTTAGAGGAGGTCGATATGAGGTTGCACGTGTGGACTATCTCATGTGAGAAGGTTAGGGTTTGCATGACCCCTGATGAAGTTTCTATAAAGAGTTATGTCTTCTATTCAATAGGATGCATGTACTGCAATGTGAGTTTGGATCGCTTGAAGAAGATGGTACGGTTGTTAGGAGGACGAGTGTGCGACGATGGCTGATAATTCGGGATGTGTTATAATTAGTGCAACAAGAACTTATGAGAAAGTAGTTTGCTCACAGTAACCCGATTCTATATTCTTAAGTTGAGAATACTTGGTCCTTCAGCACTCTTAGGCATACAGACCTCCTTTCATACAACTAAGGCCCTTTGAGGGAGTAGATATAGTAGCCTCACCCGTCCACAAGTAGCTTTTACAAGTTGTTTCAATTAGCTTAATAACCTTTTGAGGGAGTGAGAATAATTATGACCAATATGACTGCACCCTAAATAGTAAAACCCTAATTAGCTGTAGTCTTTCCGCATATGACAACTCCTAGCCATTCACAAATATGAATAACTTTTCCTCCTCTTCTTCGAAAGAAGGGTCATTCGGAGGGTCATTTTATTTTTGTAGGCTAGTTGGATATATCACTCATTTTGTACTTCTTTTGCGGGGTTGGTCCACACATATACAATATTTAGTCGTCATCATGAAAGTAGAATAATAGAAGTGAATTCCTTTCTACGATATTTAGGACTTGAATGAGACATTATCAAACGTCCAGCATTTGCTCATGCTTAGTACTAGTATTTCTTATATTTGAATGTTATATGCGCTTAGACTTTCCTTTTTTCTCTTTTTTTGCCAGGTCCAATATTATTTTAGAAGGTATTGATTTCTATGTAACAGAAGATCCTCTGAATTTATGACTAATCTTACCTTCATTAATTACAATATTACGGACATAGTACATTGGAGTCCTGAAGCACCACTACAAATTATTGCGTGTCTAATACTAGGGCATGCACCTTCTTATTATGTCAACAACTACCTCTGATATTACCTTTAGGGTTTTCGTGAATCTAAGTTGCTTGATAGATTTACGTGAATAAATCAAAACTTCATATTTTTATCTAAAGTACGTAAGTTTTATTTGCAAAGCATTATTCCAAAAACGCACTTTAAAATGTTCATACCTATCGATTTTAACTAGTTTTATTATGGACAACACATGATGTTCATATAAATCTATTATATGTGCCTCTCCATTTAACATTAGGTGGACCTCATCCAATAACTATTCTAACTCTACTATATCTTCTGCTTCGTTTCTTTTGGAACAATCACAAAGACTTTATGAAGTCGGATCGAGTGATTGCTTCAATTTGAATATTTATTTTAGGGTAAATTATTAGGTTTTGTAAGTACGTTGAGGTGTGCATAATTTTCAAGAGTGGGAGGAAAAATGATTGAGAAGATCGAAAAGTTAAAGAAGAAGGGGCTTTCTGTAAGACATGTGGCGTCAGTTAAGCATTTTATTCGTACATATATAGAATTATTTGAGTAATGGATAGAACAACTATGGAAAGCTCCCCTTTAGATTTGATTTTTATGTTTGATTCCATTTGTTACCAATTGTGAGTTAGCTTTTGGTAACTTAATACCCTTTAGAAATTTAGAGCTCCTTCTATTCTAAACTAATCATGACTCTTATGTCCTTTTTGTTCTCAAAAATCAAATGACATTAATCTAAGATATACAAGGTTTGGGGTTGTCTACTAATTAGTTTTCTCCTTGCCGTGAATTCTTCTCTACAAACTCATAATCACTCCACTTTTTTATAAGCTTTTCTTCCAATGCAGCCACGAGTAGTACTCTTTCATCCTTTGGTTACTTCTCTTTCTTTTAGAAAAAATTTTAAAATATGATAGAGTGAATTCAAGATTCATGGGTGAAGGATAATTGCATGGTGGTAATGGAGGAGTAAAGTGAAAATAAAAATTAAAACTTGTGTTTATTATCACACGAGCTTTGGATCAATATCTTGGATAAAGAGTATGATCATGAGATCTGATAAGAGAACTTAATTAAATAGAAAATAAAAAATAGGAATTCAATAGAGGGTAATCACCTTTACGTGAGATGTATGGCTCACATCATGAATCTTGTGGTCCAGGATGGTTTAAAAGAATCTTCGTGTCTATTGAACGTGTTAGGCATGCGGTGAGATATGTTAGGCAGTCTCCTACGAGGTTGAAGAGGTTTCAAGAATGTTTTGATGATGAACAACTCAATTGTAAAAAAACTTTGTGCTTTGATGTTCCAACTAGGTGGAATTCCACCTACTTGATGTTGCGTAGGGCTGTTGAATTTGAAAGTGCATTTTCACATTATGCATCTAGTGAAATTGGCCTAAGACATTATCTTGAGCATTCTTATATTGAAGTTGGAATTCCTACAGGTGAACTTTTGAGTAGTGATTGGGAGAATGTAAAAAGAATTACAAAGTTTCTTGAAATCTTCTATCTTCTTACTTTGAAAATATCTGGATCACGTTATGTTACATCGAATATTCATTTTCTTGAAATTTGTGCGGTTGCTGTTTATTTTGCAATTGATAGCAAATGAAGATACAGTTTTAAGTGAAATGGCAAAGAAGATGAAGGAAAAGTTTAATAAGTATTAGGGTGATCCAGAGAAAATGAACAAGATAATTTTCATCTAATGTATTTTGGATCCACGTTATAAACTCGAATCAGTTGGTTATGCACTTGTAAAGATGTTTGGTGAAGATCCGGGGGCAACTATACAAGCAGAAGTGAAGAAGTACATGACTTCATTATTTTGTGAGTATGTAAAGTCCAGCTCAAAAGGTGTCGTGCTTGCTTCATCTTCAGATTGTTCTTCATTGGACACGTCTACTTCCGGGCTTTCTGATAGTCAAGTAAGCACCCAAAATACAGGACTTTTGGAATCACTAATGCAAGATATAAAAAAATATAAAAGTAGGAGTGGATGTGTGGATACTAAAATAGAGTTATAAATATTTTGGTGAAGAAACTGAGGATGACACTAAAGAATTTGATGTTCTTCTCTGGTGGAAATTGAACTCAGCTAGATTTTCTGTTCTTGCGGAGATGGCTCGTGATGTATTAGCGGTTCCGGTTTCAAGCGTGGCATCCGAATGTGCATTTAGTACGGGAGGGCATCTTCTTGATTCATTTAGGAGTTCATTAACTACTAAATTGGTGCAAGCTCTAGTATGTCTTCAAGATTGGCTTCGAAATAAAAAATTAAAACAACTTGTTAGTGTTGAGGAAGATATTGATAAAATCGAGCAGCTTGAACAAGGTAATAATATTGTTACTATATTTGTTGTATATAAGTATTGTGGATATGCTTATATTTATCACACGACTCATTATTTTAATTTTTTTTCTTAAGATTTAACCAGCGATGGAAAAGACCCTTCCGTAATTGACGTGTAGTGTTAATATATCTGGTAAGAATTCGAATTGTAATACAATGTTAATTAATATGTTAATATAATAACAACAAACATGAATTTTTAGATCAACAGTTTGTATAATTATACTAATTAGCTCAAATTTTAAGGTGTATCTGCAAACTCGTTGATCTTATTTTGTAAAGTCTTGTGCCCTCAAGATTTCATATTTCAAGCCTGCTACCATCTGAGTTATATAGTGCTAGGTTGTTGGATGTTAGCAGTTTGTTATTTCTTGAGTGCTATTAATAATGCAAATGGTTCTACCATTGCAGAGTGATTCCAAAGACTCTTAGGTTGTTGTTTGAACTTTGAAGCTGCAGAAATTGAAGCATTGTAAGGCGTTAGTTGCAGCAGTTGTATTTTGTGGATGTCTCCAATTGTTATAGATTTTATGTCTAAATTTTCATTTTATCTCTAGTTGTATTCTGGACTCATTTTGACAGGTGTAATTGGCTAATTGCCATGTTAGGAAGTGTTAAGTGTTAATAGAATCTTCATTCATCATTATTATAAAACAATTAAGATTTTAAGTGGTTACTATATATGGATAGTAAATTAGTGATTAATAAGCATGTGTAAATATGTGTATAAAGTTTTGTACTCTTTGTTATTTATGTGTATGGATTAATCACGTACTGACAAATAGTGATTTAAGCATGTGTAAATTAAATATCTTTACAGCTTTGCCTTTAGATATTTTTTATCTAGATCTTTACATATTAAATTAGTATTGATGTGATCTTTATGAAAATGGTATGTGCGTCATGTGCAATTGCATCCTTATGCACCGGGCTGTCCTTTATTCTTGGTAGTGTAAGTAATATTCACACTATCGATGTATCTTAACACGTTGTAGTCATAGGCGCAGTCAGAATTTAAAGCTTGTAGAATCGAGGTTCTAATCATTTTAAACTAGTATGTTCTAAATTAATAGTAATTAATACATATTCAATGAATTTTTATGACAAATAAAAAATTCGGACCAAAACTACTGGATCGGACCAACCCGTTACTGATAGACTAGCTCGGCCCCTGGTTGTAGTAAGACGTGTTATACGTCTTGTTTCATTTTACTAAGTTCACTTACTATGAAAAGTTGGTTCCGAGTAGTTACCTGCATAGGTTTATTCAGATGTTGGTAGATCTTTTTCTTATTCTATTTGTTAGAGGTAGAGCTAACAGAAGCATTTATCAAGCTCGACTTCTTAGGCATGCATCAATATTTTGCCTGTAACAGTTTAATTTCTGTACACCGATAACAATACCAGGTAATCGAATAAGTGGGGTCTGGAGAGGGTAGTGTGTACGCAGACCTTAATTTTCACATTGTTAGATTATTTAAAAGATAACTACAAGTAACCCTTTTGTAAAAAGAAGATATGTAATCGAGAAAAATAAAGAAAATTACCTCCAATGATATGTTAAAATACAACAACCCAGTATAATTCCACTAGTGGGGTCTGGGAAGGGTAGTTTGTACGCAGACCTTACCCCTACCCTGTGGGTAGAGAGGCTATTTCCGATAGACCCTCGACTCCCTCTCTCCAAGAACTCCCCACCTTGCTCTTGGGGTGACTCGAACTCACAACCTCTTGGCACAGGATCGTGCTTGAAAAATCTGGGAAATGATAAAGGCTGGCCTGCAACAAGGGGAACTGCAGGTGCCGCGCGGGCAATTTGGTGCCGCTGGCGAGCGTAAGAAAATGAGCCTGTGACATGTGGTATCAGAGCCGATTAAGGCCATACTATTCCATGACACAATGTCAAGGCAAAAGTTAAGATGGCGAGTGCATTTTGGATGTTATTACAGAGATCATGTCAAAGCAGAGATTGATGTTCATATGCCACCAGAGATCGAGAACCCGATACTGCTGGTCGAAGAAAGTATAGGGTGCTACTGAATGTGGTGATATACCGATGAGTCGGATGGTCAAGAGAAGGCCATGTTTGCCAGGTCGAGCAACCATATTGCAAAGAGTGTGAGCCATGGACTATAAACATTCGGCATGATCATAGCGGAGATCTTGCCAAGGATGCATGCGACGCATCAGTTGAGTGTCTTTCCTATGGGATAGACTTGTGAGATGCCTGAGGTCATTGCCAAGGTGAGGAGACGGATTCGAAGGAAATAGCGAAACTTCAGAATTGGGTGGATTTCCAAGTTGGAAGATGTCATCATTCTAGAAGAGGTACGCCGAAAGATCGGGGACCGTTGAGAGTCCAAGTGCGAGGCACAACCGGACCGGGAAGGCGTGCTAGCAGGACCAAGAGAGTACCTGTCTATAGGGCGAGTATTGAAGTACTACCGGGAACATAGGGTACTTGATGAGGAAGTGACAGTTGGAAAACAAAGAGCTTTGTTCGGGAATGCGGCGATGCTATGACTTTAAGAATGTAGTACTCACCAAGAGACGTCCCAAGAGCTGGCCGAAAACTCAACTCTGCATATGATAGACAAGTAATTCTCAGCTACTCCTTTCCCAGTTTTCTACACCTTATCGCTCTTATTTTGAACTTTCTTCATCTTAAAGTAACAAAAGAGCCAAACAACAATTTTTTTCAAACTAACAAACAGATAGAACTCTAAGCAAATTTACTAATGAAAAACAATTTATAAGTTAAGACCACATAAACCCCTTGTCAAAACCAACACCAAATACATGTTATGATACTAAAAAATATAGAGCTCTAAGTAAAGCCACCAATCAAAACAATTCGTAACTCAAGACTAATATATGCAAGTCAATAGCAGTATCCAAAGTCTAAAACTTTTTCTATTTGAGGGACAAACCTTTAATTTCCGGGAAACTTGCTTGATTTTGTCACTCAAGTAATAACTTCCATCACAAATGGAAACAAATTCAAGCACACTTACACAGTTATAACCAAGAGGTTCTAAAATAGGTAAAGCCAAATATCCCCCAATCCCACAATCTTGAGCAAAATCCCTCAAAGGGTATTCATTTTTGGTGTAAAACTTCACATATGGACAAAATTCAACAACCCCGTTTCTAAAAACTCTGCCAAGAGGACCAATATCAACACTGTACTTGTACTCACGGGTTCGAGCCGTAAAAACATGTTCTTGCAGAAATACATGTAAGGCTGCGTACAATAGATACCCTTTACTTGTACTCTTCACAGTGTTTTCTATTCTTAGATCACTAAGACGAAAAGGCTGATCTTTAACAACAAGAAAACACTTCCCTTGAGTTATTATAGGAGCCCAAAACTGCACTAAAGTTGGAATTGAAATAAAATCTAATAGATGAAGAAAAGATTTGATCTTTTCTTTGAGAAGATCATTAGCTCCATGGCGCCAGAAAATCTTCAAATGGGCAATTGAATCTCTGTATTTTGAAGAAAGAATCAACCCCTTTTGCACATATTTCAAGAAATAGGACGTGGAAATGTGCTTTGAAGCATCATCAGCTTCAACTGCAGCCATTTTGTTGGGATTTTAAGCTTGTGTAGTTTAAAGAGGGTGAATGAGAAATGGAGAGAAAATAAAATATTTGAGTTTCCCTTGGGAAAGGGACATTATCCCATATCGGAGGAAGAAAAGGCTTTTGATGGGTATATATATAATTGTTCTTCTTCTAACTCTAAAAGAGTTAAGAAAAAGGCAAGCCCCGCGCCGCCGTCGTCGTCGCTCGCTCGGCTAGGCTTCGGCTTCGGCTTCGGCTTCGGCCCGGTTCGGTCAGGCCCGTTTTCTTTCCCGAATTATTTTAAATATATTTTTTCCCGCAATATTTCAAACACCCCTTTTTTCAACAGCCATTGTTGTTTCTGAAAGGATGCAAATCTTTTCAGAAACAATGCCAGCAACTCTATAAATAGAATTTAAATCCCAAAATCTTTCCTTACGAAATTTTCTGAGCTTCTTCTTCTTCTTCTTCTGCACAATATTTTCCAGTGTGTTTTACGACCATTGAGTGGTTCGCAGTTCATCAGAGTTTTTGGTACCAATACACTGGTGAGTTAAATCGTTCTATCCTGGAAGGATATATTCCAGCACCTCGGGTACTTGAGGGGAATAATTTCATTAAGGACACACTGTGTATTCAGTGGGCTCGATTTATTCCTATACTATTTTTTCTAGAATTTATTTCGTTAAACAAGTATTACTAATTTTTTGGTTTGTTTTTTTAGAAAGTTTAATTGTTTATTACAGCAATACAGAATTATAACATTCTTAAGGAAATTATTTTATTATATTCTATATTTTGTTTGTGGAGATTAAAACCTGTGTAGTTTTCTACTCCTTCTGAATTTTACTATTCTGATTTGAAGATATAAAAACTTCATCAGAGTATTGAAATTCGTAAAACGATTTGAAGAACATAAAAACTTCATCGTTTTTCTGTGAAACAGTATATAAAAACTTTGGTTTTATTTATTATACATACTGTTTTTGTTAATAACAATATTGTTTACTGTTCTGATTTTGTCATTAAATGAACTCTTCTGTTGTTTACAGTGAGAAATGGCAATTGATAACGGAAATTCTTCTACGACTATTGCGGCAACGACGATAGCCTCGTCAAGCCGGACTGCTGTTCCATCGGCAGAGAAACCGGGGAAATTTTTCGGAGCCAACTTCAAAGGATAGCAGCAAAGGGTGTTTTTCTGACTTACCACACTAGGTATGCAGAAATTCACTAGTGAAGAACTTCTAGTGCCTGCTGCGGACATGCGGGACAACGAGAAATTCATGATTGTTGAGGCGTGGAAGCAGGAAGATTTTCTTTGCAAAGGCTACATCTTAAGCGCTTTAGAGGATGACTTGTACAATGTTTACAGTGCGATGAATACTTCAAAAGAATTATGGGACGCACTTGAGAAGAAGTACAAGACTGAAGATACATGCTTGAAGAAGTTCGTGGTTGCCAAATTTCTAGACTATAAAATGATAGACAATAAAACTATTGGAACCTAAGTTAAGGACCTTTAACTTAATTTTCATGACCTTATTGCTAAAGGTATGGTCGTGAATGAAGCATTTCAAGTGGCTGCAATGATTGAAAAATTGCCTCCTTCGTGGAGAGATTTCAAGAACTATCTTAAGCACAAGCGCAAAGAAATGAAGTTGGAAGATCTTGTGATTCGTCTCAAGATTGAGGAAGACAACAAAACAGCCGAGAAGAAGTCTCGTGGAAATTCAACGATCATGGGAGCTAATATCGTTGAGGAGACTGCTCCAAAAAGT
Source organism: Nicotiana tomentosiformis (assembly GCF_000390325.3). Lineage (NCBI taxonomy): Eukaryota > Viridiplantae > Streptophyta > Magnoliopsida > Solanales > Solanaceae > Nicotiana > Nicotiana tomentosiformis. The sequence continues at coordinate 25,702 of NW_027174930.1, forward strand.
AAGAAGAGAAAGAGGTCTTCTAGACAGACTAAGGAGCAGAACAAAAAGAAATTCAAGGGCAGCTGCTACAATTGTGGGAAAACCGGTCACAAATTCCCTGATTGTCGTCTCAATAAAAAGTATAAGAAGAAGGGACAGGCCAACATAGTGGAGAAGAATGATGGCATTGATGATCTGTGTGCAATACTTTCGGAATGCAACCTAGTTGGAAATCCGAAGGAGTGGTGGATTGACTCTGGAGCCACTCGACATGTATGTGTTGTCAAGGAAGCATTCGCGACTTACTCTACTGCTGGTCCCGAAGAAGAGCTTTTCATGGGAAATACTGCAACAACCAAGATTGAAGGTTATGGGAAGATATTCCTGAAGATGACTTCCGGCAAGGTGTTAACGCTCAACAACGTTCTTCAGGTTCCTACTATTAGGAAGAATTTAGTTACTACTTCTTTGCTTGTTAAGAATGGATTCAAATGTGTATTTATTTCTGATAAAGTTGTTGTAAGCAAGAATGAAATGTATATTGGAAAGGGCTACCTCACAGAGGGCCTCTTCAAACTAAATGTAATGGTTGTTGACAGTATGAATAAAATTGCACCTTCTTCTTATTTATTGGAGTCAAATGAATTATGGCATATTCGTTTAGGAAATGTCAATTACAAAACCTTGCGGAAGTTAATTAATTTAGAAGTGTTGCCTAAATTCGAGTGTAATAAATCAAAATGTCAAATATGTATTGAGTCTAAGTTTGTAAAACATCCTTATAAGTCTATTGAAAGGAATTCAAATCCTTTAGACTTAATTTATAGACATTTGTGATATGAAGTCAACACCATCTCAAGGTGGGAAAAAGTATTTTATTACTTTTATTGATGACTGCACTCGATATTGCTATGTTTATTTGCTTAATAGTAAGGATGAAGCAATTGAAGCATTTAAGCAATACAAGAATGAAGTGGAGAATCAATTGAATAAAAAGATCAAAATGATTAGAAGCGATAGGGGTGGAGAATATGAATTTCCATTTGCAGAAATATGTTCGGAATATGGAATTATCCATCAAACTACTGCACCTTACACACCTCAATCCAATGGAATTGCGAAAAGGAAAAATCGGACATTAAAGGAAATGATGAATTCTTTATTAATAAATTCCGGATTACCGCAGAGTTTGTGGGGCGAAGCTATCCTTACAGCTAACCGAATACTCAACAGAGTACCCCACAGCAAAACGCAATCTATTCCATATGAAAAATGGAAAGGAAGAAAACCCAACTTGAAATATTTCAAAGTGTGGGGGTGTCTAGCGAAGGTACAAGTTCCTTTACATAAAAGGGTTAAAATTGGACCAAAAACTGCTGATTGCGTTTTCATTGGATATGCTACAAATAGTAAAGCATGTCGGTTTTTGGTTCATAAATCCGATAATCCCGAAATTCACGTTAATACGGTAATGGAATCAGATAATGCTGAATTCTTTGAAAGCATCTATCCGTATAAAATTAAATATGAGTCCTTAAGTGAAAGACCTAAACGACCTCGGGAAGAACCAAAGGAAAATACTCCAAGTATAGAAGATCCAAGGCGTAGCAAACGTCAAAGAACATCTACTTCCTTTGGACCAGATTTTGTGACATTCTTGCTTGAAAATGAGCCTCAAACTTTTAAAGCAGCTATGTCATCTTCTGATACAGCGTTTTGGAATGAGGCAGTCAATAGTGAGATTAAATCAATTTTGGATAACCATACATAGGAATTGGTAGATCTTCCTCCGGGAAATAAGCCTTTAGGTTCGAAATGGATCTTTAAACGGAAAGTGAAAGCTGATGGCACTATTGACAAATATAAGGCAAGACTTTTTGTCAAAGGTTATAGACAAAAGGAAGGCCTTAATTACTTTGACACTTACTCGCCAGTAACGAGGATAACATCTATTAGGGTGTTAGTGGCACTAGCGGCCGTGTATGGTCTTGAAATCCATCAAATGGATGTTAAAACAGCTTTCTTAAATGGAGAATTAGATGAAGAGATTTACATGGAACAACCTGAGGGTTTTGGGGTAACTGATAAAGAAAAGAAAGTGTGCAAACTTGTTAAGTCGCTTTATGGACTTAAACAAGCACCCAAACAATGGCATGCCAAATTTGACCAAACAATTTTGGCAGGTGGGTTTAAAATCAACGAGTGCGACAAATGTGTTTACATTAAAAACACTCCAGGTCATGAAGTCATTGTTTGTTTATATGTTGATGACATGTTGATAATGAGCAAAACCATGGCAGATATAAATGCTACTAAGCGCATGTTGGCTAGCAAATTCGATATGAAAGACTTAGGAGTTGCTGATTTGATCTTAGGAATCAGAATTCACAAGACTCCACAAGGTCTAGCATTATCACAGTCTCACTACATTGAAAAGGTACTTGACAAGTTCAAGTATTTGGATTTCAAAATTGCCAAGACTCCAATTGACGTGAGTTATGTACTTCAAAAGAATGAAGGTGAAAGTGACTCACAACTGGATTATGCAAGAGTATTGGGAAGTTTGATGTATATCATGAATTGTACACGACCAGATATAGCATGTGCTATTAGTAAACTGAGTCGGTTTATAAGTAATCTAAATCACATACATTGGATGGCAATGAAATGAGTTTTGGGGTATCTCAAACATACCCAAACTTACGCTTTGAATTATAACAAAGATCCCTCCGTGATCGAGGGATATAGTGATGCAAATTGGATCACTGGATCATCTGAAATTAGATCCACGAGTGGATATGTTTTCACAATTGGGGGTGGAGCAGTGTCTTGGAAATCATCCAAACAAACGTGCATCGCCCGTTCTACAATGGAATCTGAATTCATAACTTTAGATAAGGCCGGTGAAGAAGCTGAATGGCTCCGAAATTTCTTGGAAGATATTCCATTTTGGACAAAACCTTTGGCACATATTTGTATACATTGTGATAGTCAAGCGGCAATAGGCAGGGCAGGGAGCGTTATGTATAACGCAAAATCTCGTCATATACGACGGAGACACAATATCGTTAGACAACTACTCTCTAGTGGTGTTATTACAATTGACTACATAAAGTCAAGAGATAACGTGTCGGATCCACTTACAAAAGGCCTATCTAGAGAGGCA
>NW_027174931.1:0-28768 GCF_000390325.3 Nicotiana tomentosiformis
CTCCATATAGTAGAGATATTGAACCACAAATCATGTTTAGATTATGTGTTGGCACTGTAGGTACCCACATAGGTCGTGTACACATGTTGAATTATCTACTAAATTATTGTTTTGTACTCAGTCATAGTGTACTTATTTATTTTATTCAGTCTCTATTGTTCCTTACTGATGCATCATATCATTGCTGTTTGGGCTGATTTTTCATGATTATTGATAGCCCGAGAGACTGGAAAGATTTATGACTGAGTGAGGCCGAGGGCCTGATTGTGAGATATTGATAGTATAGCATGTGAGTTGTTCGTGCAGCACGTGAATTGTCCGTACGGATCCAGATATTGATATTATAGCACGTGAGTTATCCGAGTGTATTATAGCGCGTGGGCTGAAAGAGCCCCTTCGGAGTCTGTACACCCCCAGTGAGCCCAGGTACCTATTGAGTGTGAGTACTCAGGGCATAGAGCCGAGTGATTGAGCTGTTGAATAAGTTGAGTGACTGTTGCCCTGAGAGGTTGTACTTGCTTTTTATTTGTTATTGCACTTAGTTTCTATCTATCATTGTTGTGAAATTTCTAAAAGATTTTTATATCCGGATTACCTGAACTTGAACTGTATAAAACTGATTTGACTTAAACTGCCGGATTTGAAAGCATGTTTATTCTTTGCTGGAACTACTGAAAATGAACTATAACTGTGTAGCTCGTCACTTCCTTCAGTTCCTTAATTATTATTGTTACTTACTGAGTTGGTTGTACTCACGCTACACCCTACACTCCATGTGCAAATCCAGGTGTTTCCGGTCACAGAGGACTTTGATCTCGTGTGTGGTTGAGTATCGGAGATTCACGAGGTAGCTGCCGGCGTTCGCAGTCCTTGTCTCTCCTTCCTCATTATCTTTTATTTTCTCTATTGCTATTTTGACACAGACTCTTGTAGACACTATTTCTTAGACTAGTTGTTTAGATGCTCATGACTCTGTAACACCCGATGTTGGGGTTATTTTTCCGCACTGTATTTTGAGTTTAACTTCTGTTGTTACAAAAACTCTATCATGTAAAAACTTTGACTTATCTTTTGTGAAATATTGGAAGTGTCTTTGAGAATCGGCTTGCCTAGTACTATCGATAGGCGTCATCACGACATGTTAGGAATTTGGGTCGTGACAAAAAGTCGCCAATGATACTAATTAGTAGCGACATTTGGGTCGCTCCAAGTAAAGCCGTTACTGAATGTTATTTGTGATGACTCCTAGAGTATACTTTCAGTGGCAGCTCTTATCTCCACTATAGTATGAGATTTAGTAGCGAGATTAGTCGCTACAGATACTAATAGTTCATGTGACAAAGTTTGATCGCTACCAAAACTTTTTTTTCACTAGATATTATTTTTCTAAAAACAATTAAGTTGCAACAATATTTCTATTTAAATTACGCATATGTATTAGAAGAGATACCATTCAAAGCATTTGTCAAATAAAATAATCAAGGATTTTGTTTATAAATTCACAACATATAATTTGTGAATACACATAAAATTTTAAAAAAAAAAGCAAAAATAAATTCTTGCTAGCATCATTTCCTCCGGAAAAATATATGGCCTCAAAATGCAGACAAAAGCTCTCATGTCCTAGAATGCAGCCAAATGAGGGAGCAAAAAAACCCCTAAGTAAAATTAAAAGAAAATAATATTAGCCGCTCCCAAGTGTGGCTCCTTTTGTATTGTTCCATAAGAAGGCACGTTATTATCTTTTTGCGTAAACATTGGACAAATTAGTTACTACCTATAAAAGAAATTATGAGAGATTTATTAGAAAACACATTAGATACCATGAAAATGAAATGATGTAATCATGTCAATATATTTTAGAAAAGCACGTTAACAATGATGACTAAAATTACTCTATTTCATATGTAGGTGCCCAAACTATTAAAATTGTTCACCACATACAACCAATGATAGACATATAAAATATGAACTTTCTTTACTGCTTATACACTAATCATATTCTATGTAAAAGAACAAACCTCATAATGCCATATCATAGTTTTGTGATGGAAGAATTGTCACGACCAAAAAGTCTCACCACAGGTGTCGTGATGAAATCTAGTCTCTAAGACTAGGTAAGCCGATTTCAATTACATTTTTAGAGCCATTTATTTTGAATTAAATAAGTAACCAAAACTAATAGTGGAACAAATATGAATGTCAACCTCCCAAGACTGGTAGTACTGAGTCACGAACTCTAACTGAATACATGGAATGATCACGAGGACCGAATATACAATACTGTTTGATTACAAATTAACAGTACAATGAAATGAAAATACTCAAAGGGACTGCAACGACCAAGCAGCTCTACCTTGAATCCTTACGATCCCGCTTTAACTCTTCTCAAGTCCAATAACTCCAATACCTGGCTCTACACAAAAATGTGTAAAAGTGTAGTATGAGTACACCACGGTCGGTACCCAGTAAGTATCAAGACTAACCTCGGTGAAGTAGAGACGAGGTACAGTCAAGACACTCACTAGTCTAATAGCCTGTGTAATATAATATACAAAATAATAGGAAGCAGATAACAATAAGGGCAACATAAGACAACCAGTAATATGCACATCAGACAACAAGAATACCATTAATATCGCTCAACAATTAATAAATACAATTACACACAATAAATCAAATCCTTCAAATAAATGTCTTTCACATATAATTCTTTCAAATAACGCTCTTTCAAATATAATTTTCTCAAATAATTACCTTTTAAATATAATTCTTTCATATAATACCTTCTACATAAAATCCTTTCAAATAAATATTTTGAGTATAATTCTTTCAATTAAAAAGTCACCATGTGACACCTCGTTTCATAATCATAAAAATACGGGTCTCAGTCCATTTCCATATTTTTCGTAAATATGGTTCTCAACCCATTTTTTATATTTCCACGGCACCTCGTGCCCATAATTAAATCATAATATTTTTCCGGCACCTCGTGTCCTCATTTCATATCACAACTGCATGGACAATTCACGTGCCAAATATCATTATCATTTAATCATAGCACCTCGTGCCCACAATTCACGTGCCAAATATCATTATCATTTACTCACGGCACCCCGTGCCGACATTTCATTTTATAATCCGTCTGGAAATAGCCACATGCTCTCAATTTCAACATAAATCAGATTGTTATCAATTTACCAACAACAAAAAAATTGCAAAAGGTATAAAAATAAATACAAAAATATCACAACATCACATGAAAATCATCAACTCCATAAGCCCGCATTATCACATATCGTCCTTGACAATAGCCACCCTTATCGCTCCTATTGCCACCCTTATCACTCCTATAGCCACCCTTATCGCTCCACCCAGACAATTTCAATAGCCACTCTTATCGCTCCTATTGCCACCCTTATCGATCCTATTGCCACCCTTATCGCTCCGCCCAGACAATATTCTAACAGACACAACCACAGTGAAATGCCACCCTTATACCCACATAATATCAACGGTGAAATGCCACCCTTATATCTTTAAAATAATAATTAACAAAACACAACAATTTACACGAAAAATTATCACTGCAACATAACAAAATCAATTCATATCACAATTTTCCCAATGGCTACAACCAAAATTCCAAAGATACAACCAAGTCAATTAATTTCACAACAAATATCCGAAGGCTCCACACAATCTGTACAACACCCAAAAACAATCAACAGAGATAGAAATTACTCAATATAAAGCAAAGTCTTCATTAACTCTAAATTTTCAATAATTATATAAACACCTCTTCTTAAGCTCATTTAATTAATTATTTGCAGAGGGAAAAATCCAAAATAAAATCAAATTCCAATAATTATCAAACCAGCAAATTCACGAAATTTCACAAATAATCGAATAAAAATCACATCAAATTGTCATATAACAACAAAATCAACAACAAGGATTTAGGCACGACAATAAAAGATTAAATATATGCCAATAATTATCCAATTTACTACACAATGTGCTCAAGACTTTAACTCAATAAAATTTGCACATATAAACCAAGTACGTACTCGTCACCTCGCGTACATGGTTTTCAATTACACAAATTACACATAAGACTCAATGCCTAAGGAAAAATTCCCCTACTCTAGGTTAAGCAAGACACTTATCTTTTTGAAGTTAGGTCGATATTCGAAAATAGCTTTCTCACTCCAATCTTTCTTGAGCCTTCCTTACATTACTACGAGGTTCCGAAAATCCTAGCAATTTCAATCTATTTAGAAAAATAACAAAAGTGAACCATAACTAGGAAGATTTTCATGGTTTCAGCTTATTTGAGCATTTTATCAATCACTAGGTATGCAAATTTGGCTACAAGATTCTTCTAGAAGATTTTCTTCACTCCTCAACCCAATCTTTGCTTATTTTAGCCCAACAGTCTTCCCACAAATCTTATTGGTACATACTTGTATAAATAAAACTCTCATACCCAAGAATCATACTCCTATTCAACCATCTTCTACCCAAATTCTAAATTGAAAACTAGGGTATGGAACTTTACCTCTTAGATGAGGAACTTGTGAGATTTCCTTGTTGGATTTCAAAGTTTGAACAAGATATTGATGAACAAATGTCACGACCCGAAATTTTCCACCGACGAGACCGTGATGGCGCCTAACATTTCACTTGTTAGGCAAGCTGTAACGACTCAAAATCCCACCACAGGAGTCGTGATAGGAGTCGTGATGGCACCTAGTCTCAAAGACTAGGTAAGCCGATTTCCATTGCATTTTTTAAGCCATTTTTTTAATTAAATAAATAATCAAAACTAACAGTGGAAATAATTACAATATACAACCTTCCAAGAGTGGTAGTACTGAGTCACAAACTCTAACTGAATAAATGGAATGATCATAAGGACCGAATATACAATACTATTTGATTACAAATTAATAGTACAATGAAATGAAAAGACTCCAAGGGACTGCGACGACCAAGCAGCTCTACCTTGAATCCTTACGATCCGGCTTTAACTCTGCTCAAGTCCGTTATGTTCAATACCTGGCTCTGCACAAAATGTGCAAAAGTGTAGAGTGAGCACACTACAACGGTGCCCAGTAAGTATCAAGACTAACCTCAATGGAGTAGAGACGAGGTACAGTCAAGACACTCACTAGTCTAATAACCTGTGCAATATGATATACAAAATAACAGGAAGCAAATAATAATAAAGGCACGATAAAACAACCAGTGATATGCACAACAGACAACAAGAATACCATTAATACCACTCAACAATTAATAAACACAATTACACCCAATTAAATCAAGCCCTTCAAATAAATGTCGTTCACATAGTTCTTCCAGATAACTCTCTTTCAAATATAATTTTCTCAAATAATTATTTTTCAAATATAATTCTTTCAATAAATCTTTTCAAATACAATTTCCTCAAATAAATATCTTTCAAAATACAATTCATTTATATAATACTTTCTAATTAAAAATCCTTCCAAATAAATATTTTGAATATAATTCTTTCAATTAAAAAGTTACCATGTGACACCTCATTTCAAAATCATCAAAATATGGGACTCAGCCCATTTTCATATTTTTCGTAAATACGGGTCTCAGCCCATTTTCATATTTTCATGGCACCTCGTGCCCATAATTAAATCATCATACTTCCCCGGCACCTCGTGCCCTCATTTCATATCACAAATGCACGAACAATTCACGTGCCAATTATCATTATCATTTCATCACAGCACCTCGTGCCCACATTTCATATCACAACTGCACGGACAATTCAAGTGACAAATATCCCCATTATTTACTCATGCTACCTCGTGCCCACATTTTATTTCATAATCCGCCTAGAAATAGCCACAGGCACTCAATTTCAACATAAATCATATTGTTATCAATTTACCAACAATAAGACACATTGCAGAAGGTATAAAAATAAACACAAGAAAATCACAACATCACATAAAAATTATCAACACCACAATCCTCACATCATCACATATCGTCCCTGACAATAGCCATCCTTATCGCTCCTATTGCCACCCTTATCACTCCTATAGCGACCCTTACCGCTCCGCCCAGACAATATCAATAGCCACCCATATCACTCCTATTGCCACCCTTATCGCTCATATATCCACCCTTATCGCTCCGCCCAGACAATATTCCAACAAACACAACAACGGTGAAATGCCACCCTTATCTCCTCAAAATAATAACTCACACAACACAACAATTTACACGGCAACATAATAAAATCAATTCATATCATAATTTTCCCAATAGCTACAACTAAATTCCAAAGATATATCAAAATCAATTATTTTGACAACATATAGCTTAAGGCTCCACACAATGTATATAACACCCAGAAACATTCAATAGAGATAGAAATTTCTCAGCATAAAGCAAAGCCTTCATTAATGCAAATTTAGATAATTATGTTAACACTTCTTCTTAAGCTTGCTTCAATTAATTATTTGCATAAGAAAATTCATATTGGAATTAATTTCCAAGAAATATTAAACCAACAGTACTCACGAAATTTCATAAATATTTCAAGTAACAATCACATCAAATTATCATATAAAAACAAATTCAACAATAAGGATTTAGGCATGGAAAACAAATAATTTAATATTTTCCCACAATTTCTCAATTTACTACAAAATAATACCTAAGAATTTAATTCAATGAATTTTGCGCGTATAAGCCCTAGTACATACTCGTCACCTCGCGTACACGGCTTTTCACATTTTACAAATGGCACATAAGACTCAATGCCTAAGGGGTAATTCCCCCACTCGAGGTTAAGCAAGACACTTACTCTTTGAAGGTAGGCCGATATTCTAAAATAGCCTTCTTGCTTTAATTGACCTCCGGACAGCTCAAATCTATCCAAATTAATTGTATAACTTCATTGAAATTTATCGGAAATAATTCCGGATAATAATATGTCGACTTAAAATTTTATTCCAAAAAGTCAACAAAAGTCAACCCTCGGAACCCGACAAAATTTTCATGAAATCTGAACACCCATTCCGATACGAGTTCAACCATACCAATTTTATCGATTTCCAATAACAACTCGACCTCCAAATCTTAACTTTACGTTTTCAGATCCCTAAGTTCAAACCCCCGATTTACACCTCAAAAACATGTAATCTAATCGGATTATTCGATGGTAATTCAATATTATGGAGTGGAAATGATCACAAGGGACTTACCTCAAGTTTTCCCATGAAAACCTTGCTCAAAAATCGCCCAACCCAAGCTTGAAATGCCCTAAAATGGTAAAAGCTCGGAACCCCTCTGTTTTTGTATTGCCCAGGGGTTTTCGCACCCGCGGTGATTTCTTCGCACCCGCCGCTTTGCACCTGCAGTTAATTTCTTTGTACTTGCGGCTTCGCACCTGCGGTACAATTCTTCGCACCCGCGGTAAAATTCTTCGCACCCGCGGCAAATATTTCGCACCCGCGGTGCCTGGCCAGCCCATGAATTTTCCGCTTTCGCGACTCATTTCTCGCATCCGCGAGCTCGCACCTGCGGCCCTTTTTCGCGCAGGTGCGATCATACCAGATGCTCAACAACTTCAACTCCTCCTCCAAATCCAAATTCGATCCGTTAGGCATCCAAACTCACCCGAGGCCCCGGGGACCTCAACCAAACATAACATGAAGTCCTAAAACATCATACGAACTTAGTAAAATTCTTAAATCACATCAGACAATATCAAAACGACGAATTGCACCTCAAATGAAAATCTATGAACTTTGAACTTTCAAATTCTTTATCTTGTGCCGAAACACATCAAATCAATTCGGAATGACTTCAAATTTTGCACACAAGTCATAAATGACATAACAGACCTATTCAAATTTTCAGAATTGGATTCCTACCTCGATATCAAAAAGTCAACCCCCCGGTCAAACTTTTCAAGAATTCAACTTTCGGCATTTCAAGCTTAATTCCACTGCAGACCTCCAAATAATTTTCCTGACACGCTTCTAAGTCCAAAATCACCATACGGAGCTATTGAAATCATCAAAATTCCATTCCGGAGTCGTTTCCTCAAAAGTCAACTCTCCGGTTAACTTTTTCCATTTAAGCTTGAAATTAAGGATTGTTCTTTTAATTTAATTCTGAATCTTTAGTAAATCAAATTCGACCACACCCGCGGGTCATAATAAATATTGCGAAGCTGCTCGAGACCTTAAGTCACTGAGCGGGGCGTAAATTCTTAAAACGACAAGTCGGGTCGTTACATTCTCCACCTCTTAAACAAACGTTCGTCCTCGAACGTTTTAAGAATTATTGTGAGGTTACCAAATTGATGATTTTTCGTTTACACATATACTCACGGTTGATTCCAAGTTACCGCCTTTGAGATAAGCCCGACAATATCATCTCATTTGAGATTATTTCTTTTATCCATATTTGTAGACTTTATGATCAATTTCTTACACTCCAACATTTCAAAGATCTGATTTTTCACAATAACGCACGGTATTAGTCTGAACTGGATATAGCGACTCATGCCTATGAACACATCAATTTTGCTTGATAATGTTGAAGTACTTAAAAAAAATAATTGTTTCTGGGGTGTTTCATTCTTCCCCGCTTAGGGTCATTCGCCCTCAAACACATAACATAACTTATCTTTTCCTTTGCAAATCTCAATCCTCCAAATTTTACTAACTCCCAAATTTTTCAGAATTTTCGGTAGAGTCTCCCCTGTAATTGGGCCTATCCACCAGCCAGAGTAACACCCAAACACCCCCTAACAAAATATCCACAACCCAACAAAATACCACAGGGTATATATCAATAAAATAATCTCAGCATTGCCTTAGCATAATGATATCAAGACATAAAGAACATCATATGTATGCTCATCACCAGATCTCTGGTCTTAAAACCTGTTCACAATTAATTCCAGCATCATCAATTAATCTCATATTAACCATCACCTCGTTTCAAAGTTTCACAATACTGGCAACAGAACGTGAGGCATGAAGACCTCATGATTACTTACTCGGATTAATGAGCCACATTTAACGCCACCTGGGCTAAAACTCAATATTTACAGCACGAAAATGGCTGAATATGAACAGAAAATATACAAGCATTATCAAATAAGCCTAACCGGCATGACTCCCTATAAATATTATTGCACAAATTAAATTTCACAAGGGAGAATTTTAAACTCATAAATATTTCATCACAAGGACCTCGTTCCTATATAACTTTCATCGCGTCTTGCAACCCGGTTTAAATATTTCACATCATGTAAAAATGTAAGGATCTCATCCTCAAATCCAAATCACAATTATGTTGAACATTGTGCCAACTGAAATTTTCAATTTACTTTATTTCTTCTTTTCAATACATTTCATAATCAATTTTAACAACATATAATGAACCCTCATACCGGTAGGGCGTATAATTCATAAAAATTGGAATTAATTATTTCGAAACACATTAAACCCACTGTAATGAATAATAAAAATTATTTTTGGACTTATAGCCCTCAATGGTGTACAGAAATAAAATAACAGACATGGACTCACATCTTTAAATCTCCCAACAGGGATAAACATATAAGTGGGTCACAAATTTACGAAGCTTACCATAAGTGGAGCATAATAGGAGGACTCACCTCACTATTCAGAACCAAATCAAATTAAGGAAAATATTCTTTTATAATAAAAATCAGAATCGTACCTGCAACGACACCATCTGGTGTATTGGCCTCAACCAAATCATAGTGATTAAATCAACGGGTCGGGCCTCCACCTCTTAGGCGCCCACTACCTGCCTGTCCTCCACCTCTAGCTGACTATGCATGTGGAGTATCAACTGGAATAAAGCTTGTAGCTGGAGTGTTCTGATGAAACCCACCCCTCCCAAGTTTGGGACAATCTCTCATGATATGCCTAGTATCACTACACTCATAACAACCCTTGTGAGGTCGCGGCTGCTCTTTCTGAGTTTGTGCCGGATAACTGGAATAACCACTGTAAGAATTTCGTGTCAGTGGTGCACTATAAATTGGAGCACCCCGAGTAATCCGATTTGCGGACTGAGCTGACCGACTGCTCGAGCCTCCGCTATAATGGGTTCTAGCTGAAGAGTAAAATCCATTGAACCCTCCAGATCTTCGAGACCTTTTGGCCTCTTTAGACTCCCTTTCCTCGCCTAAAACACCCTCAATCTTCCTTGCAATCTCCACTACTTGCTGAAATAAAGCATCAGTTTGCAATTCTCGAGCCATGCATATTTTAATATCATAATCGAGCCCCTCAATGAATCTGCGGACCCGTTCTCTGATTGTAGGAACTAAGATAGGTACATGGCGAGCTAACTCGTTGAACTTGATAGCATATTCTGACACTGTCATAGTGACCTGACGTAACCGTTCAAGATCTGTGCGCCACGCATCTTTGAGAGTCTGGGGAACAAACTCTTTCAAGAACATTTCCGAAAATTGAGCCCAAGTTGGTGGTGTGGCATCGACTGGTCTACCTTCTTCATAGATTTGCCACCACCGATACGCTGCGCCTGACAGTTGAAATGTAGTAAAGGCAATACCGCTCACCTCCACAATACCCATGGTGCGGAGAATACGTTGACAATTTTCTAGAAATTCTTGGGCATCTTCTGTAGCTGTGCCACTGAAAGTTGGTGGATCATATTTCTTAAACCTTTCAAATTTCTTTTGTTCTTCTTTTGATGCCTCGGGCCTGACCTCAGGCCGAACCGGAATAACAGGTTGTATACTAAACCCGGAACCTGACTAACGTGAGCCTGCAGCTCTGGAGTTTTGGTAGGAGTCTGAGCTACTCCCCCAATCTGCGGAATGTTTGGTGCAACATAGATCAATCCCGCCTGAGTTAATATACCAAACATACTCAGGAACTGTGCCAAAGTCTCCTAAAGTCCTGGGGTAACAACAAGAGCTTTTGGTACCTGTCCCCCAACTGGAGCTACTAGTGGCTCCCCAACTGTTGTTCTGCTAGGTTCTCTAGTCGCGGCACGTGCCCTCCCTCGACCTCTACCTCGGCCTCTATCTCAGCCCCGGACTCTTGCAGCCCTAACAGTATGTGCGGATGCCTGCTCACCTAACCCAGTAGCACGTGTCCTCACCTTCTGTGAGAGAATGGAGATACAAAGTTTCAAATTCCAAATTCAACAAATTCCGCACTCCAGGAATGAATGAAATGGAAATTTCCTAACAGTTCTGTAGCCTCTCGAAGATAAGTACAGACGTCTCCGTACCGATCTGCAAGACTCTACTAGAATCGTTCGTAACTCGTAGAACCTATGAACCTAGAGCTCTGATACTAAGTTGTCACGACCCAAAATCCCACCACAGGAGTCGTGATGGCACCTAGTCTCTAAGACTAGGTAAGCCGATTTTCATTGCATTTTTGAAGCCATTTTGTTTTTTAATTAAATAAATAATCAAAACTATATAAGCGGAAATAATTACAATATACAACCTCCCAAGAGTGGTAGTACTGAGTCACAAACTCTAACTGAATAAATGGAATGATCACGAGGACCGAATGTACAATACTGTTTGATTACAAATTAACAGTACAATGAAATAAAAAGACTCCAAGGGACTGCGACGACCAAGCAGCTCTATCTTGAATCCCTACAATCCCGCTTTAACTCTGCTCAAGTCCGTTATCTTCAATACCTGGCTCTGCACAAAATGTGCAGAAATGTAGAGTGAGCACACCACAACAGTGCCCAGTAAGTATCAAGACTAACCTCAATGGAGTAGAGACGAGGTACAGTCAAGACACTCACTAGTCTAATAACCTGTGCAATATGATATACAAAATAATAGGAAGCAAATAATAATAAAGGCACGATAAAACAACCAGTGATATGCACAACAGACAACAAGAATACCATTAATACCACTCAACAATTAATAAACACAATTACACCCAATTAAATCAAGCCCTTCAAATAAATGTCGTATCACATAGTTCTTCCAGATAACTCTCTTTCAAATATAATTTTCTCAAATAATTATTTTTCAAATATAATTCTTTCAATAAATCTTTTCAAATACAAATTCCTCAAATAAATATCTTTCAAAATACAATTCGTTTATATAATACTTTCTAAGTAAAAATCCTTCCAAATAAATATTTTAAATATAATTCTTTCAATTAAAAAGTCACCATGTGACACCTCATTTCAAAATCATCAAAATACGAGTCTCAGCCCATTTTCATATTTTTCGTAAATACGGGTCTCAACCCATTTTCATATTTCCACGGCACCTCGTGCCCATAATCAAATCATCATACATCCCCGGCACCTCGTGCCCTCATTTCATATCACAAATGCACGGACAATTCACGTGCCAATTATCATTATCATTTCATCACAGCACCTCGTGCCCACATTTCATATCACAACTGCACGGACAATTCACGTGCCAAATATCCTCATTATTTACTCACGGTATCTCGTGCCCACATTTTATTTTATAATCCGCATGACAATAGCCACAGGCGCTCAATATCAACATAAATCAGATTGTTATCAATTTACCAACAACAAGACAAATTACACAAGGTATAAAAATAAACACAAGAAAATCACAACATCACATGAAAATTATCAACACAACAATCTCCACATAATCACATATCGTCCCTGACAATAGCCACTCTTATCGCTCCTATTGCCACCCTTATCACTCCTATAGCGACCCTTACCGCTCCGCCCAGACAATATCAATAGCCACCCATATCACTCCTATTGCCACCCTTATCGCTCCGCCCAGACAATATTCCAACAAACACAACTACAATGAAATGCCACCCTTATCTCCTCAAAATAATAACTCATACAACACAATAATTTATACGGCAACATAATAAAATCAATTCATATCATAATTTGCCCAATGGCTACTACCAAATTCCAAAGATATATCAAAAATAATTAATTTCACAACAAATAGCTTAAGGCTCCACATAATGTATATAACACCCAGAAACAATCAATAGAGATAGAAATTTGTTAGCATAAAGCAAAGCCTTCATTAATACAAATTTAGATAATTATATTAACACTTCTTCTTAAGCTTGCTTAAATTAATTATTTGCATACTAAAATTCATATTGGAATTAATTTCAAAGAAATATTAAACCAACAGTACTCACGAAATTTCATAAATATTTCAAGTAACAATCACATCAAATTATCATATAAAAACAAATTCAACAATAAGGATTTAGACATGGCAAATAAATGATTTAATATTTTTCCACAATTTCTCAATTTACTACGCAATAATGCCTAAGACTTCAACTCAATGAATTTTGCACGTATAAACCCGAGTACGTACTCGTCACCTCGCGTACACAGCTTTTTACATTTCACAAATGGCACATAAGACTCAATGCCTAAGGGGTAATTTCCCAACTCGAGGTTAAGCAAGACACTTATTCTTTGAAGGTAGGTCGATATTCCAAAATAGCCTTCTTGCTTGAATTGACCTTCGGACAGCTCAAATATATCCAAATTAATTGTATAACTTCATTAAAATTCATCAAAAATAATTCCGGATAATAATACGTCGACTTAAAATTTTATTCCAAAAAGTCAACGCGAGGCTCGCTCCTCGGAACCCGACAAAATTTTCATGAAATCCGAACACCCATTCCGATACGAGTTCAACCATACCAATCTTATCAAAATCCAATACGAGTTCAAACCCTCGATTTATACCTCAAAGACATGTAATCTAATCGGATTATTCGATGATAATTCAATATTATGGAGTGGAAATGATCACAAGGGACTTACCTCAAGTTTTCTCGTGAAAACCTTACTCAACAATCACCCAACCCGAGCTTGAAATGCCCAAAAATGAAAAAAGCTCGGAACCCCTCTGTTTTTGTATTGCCCAGGGGTTTTCGCACCCGCGGTAATTTCTTCACACCCGCGGTACAATTCTTCGCACCTGCTGTACAATTCTTCTCACCCGCGGCTTCGCATCCGCGGCAAATTTTTCGCACCCGCGGTGCCTAGCCAGCCCATGAATTTTCCGCTTCCGCGACTCATTTCTCGCATCCGCGAGCTCGCACCTGCGGCCTTTTTTCGCGCAGATGCAATCATACCAGATGCGCAGCTGCTTCAACTCCTCCTCCAAATCCAAATTCGATCTGTTTGGCATCCAAAGTCACCCGAGGCCCCCCGGGACCTCAGCCTAACATACCATCATGTCCTAAAACATCATACGAGCTTAGTCAAATTCTTAAATCGCATCAGACAATATCAAAACGATGAATCGCACCTCAAATCAAAATCTATGAACTTTCAAGTTCTTTATCTTGTGCTGAAACACATCAAATCAATTCGGAATGACTTCAAATTTTGTACACATGTCATAAATGACATAACAAACCTATTCAAATTTCCAGAATCGGATTCCTACCTTGATATCAAAAAGTCAACCCCCGGGTCAAATTTTCCAAAAATTCAACTTTTGGCATTTCAAGCTTAATTCCACTACAGACCTTCAAATAATTTTTCGAACACGCTCCTAAGTCCAGAATCACCATACGGAGCTATTGACATCATCAAAATTCCATTCCAGAGTCGATTGCTCAAAAGTCAACTCTCCAGTCAACTCTTTCTATTTAAGCTTCAAATTAAGGATTATTCTTTTAATTTAATTCTGAATCTTTAGTAAATCAAACTCGACCACACCCGCGGGTCATAAATACATATTGCGAAGCTGCTCGAGACCTTTAGTCACTAAACGGGGCATAAATTCTTAAAACGACAAGTCGGGTCGTTACACAAGCCAACGTTAGAAAATCGTTAAACCAATTCCTTATTTTCATTCAGTAAATAACAATGATTAACTAAGATGAAATATAAGAGGTGCGGAATTTTATAAAACTATATTAATTACTACCACCTGGATCTGGAGTCACGATTCACGAGCATTCTAGAATTTACTACAAGTAATAATCTGAAAAAATTACAATTGTCTGAATGAAAGAAAACAACAGTGACATAAAAGGTAGACGGTGACTTCAAGGTCTGTGAACGCCGACAGATCTACCTTGAGTCTTCGGACAGCGGACCAATAGCAAAATCTCGATCAACCTGAGCCGGTATCAAAGTTTGTACAGAAAGTGCAGAGTGCAGCATCAGTACAACCGACCCCATGTACTGGTAAGTGTCGAGCCTAACTTCGGCGAAATAGTGACGAGGCTAGGACAAGACACCCACATATAACTTGAACAGTATAATCATGCTAGTGGCAACAATAGTAAATAAAGAAATAACGCAGAAATAATGGGAAGGGAACATACAGTGGGGGGAATACAACATAAAGAGTGAGAATAATGAAAAGACAGGATTAAACTAAAAATCCTTAAATGAATTGAGCAATTAAAACAACAAGGAAAATTGCACGGCATCACCCTTCGTGCTTTTACTCTCAACCTTACCAAATAAATAAATAGAACGGCACGACATCACCCTTCATGCATTAAACCTCATATAATATACACGGCATCACCCTTCGTGTTTTAAACCTCTCATAATATACATGGCATCACCTTTCGTGCTTTAAACCTCTCATAATATACACGGCATCACCCTTCGTGCTTTACACTCTTCCTCACAATATAAATAATGCATGCACGGAATCACCCTTCGTGATTTAAACTCTTCCTCGCCATATAAATAACTCACGCACGGCATCACCCTTCGTGCTTTATACTCTTCCTCATAATTCACATAATCAATAACAACGGATAGAGAGAAGTTTCACAAAGAAATCAATATTTCATCAATAATTACTTTCACAATTTAACATCTCAACCTCGAATCAATATTCACAATTTTATCAACCTTGGTGGAACCGGATACAAGTCTCCCAAAATTTTAACAACAACAATAAGCATGGATAACAAGATTTAAGACTACAAATTTGCAAGAATGGAATTTCACTCGCATGCTATGACTCGACCGCAACGCATAGATGCTTGTCACCTTAACTATACATCGTATTCAACAACAAATCACGTAGAAATTACTCACAAAATACCTATTCCCTCAAGCCAAAGTTAGACACAACACGTACCTTGCTCCGAAGACCACTAAACTCTTAATCACAGCTTTCCTTTGAAATTCACCTCCAAACCACTCATATCTATTCAAAAATGACTCAATAACATCAAATATTGCTAAAGGAATCAATTATATTTCATAAATTAAATTTCATAAATTTTTCTCCAAAAGGTTGAAAAATCGACCCCGGGCCCGCTTGGTCAAAACCCGAGGTTCGGACCAAAATCCTTTGACCCATTCACCCCCGATCCCGAATACGTAATTAGTTTTGGAATCCGACCTCAAATTGAGGTCTAAATCCTCAAATTTCTAAATTCCTAACTTCTACCCAAAAATCCTAATTTCACCATAAAAATTCTAGATTCTAGGTTGAAATCTTGTTATAAGATGTAAAAGATTGAAAGAAAAGAGTTAGGAATCACTTACCTATGAATTGGGGAAGATTTGGTCTTTGGAAAATCGCCTATTAAGGTTTAGGGTTTTGAAAATATGAAGAATGAATGAAAAATCCCGTCTAAACCCCTTTTACTCGGCTGCAGGTGTCGCAATTGCGACCTGAGCTTCGCAAATGCAAAGTTCGCAATTGCGAAGGAACAATCGCAATTGCGATGCCCTTAACAATCCCGCTCCATTCTCAAATGCGACGAAATTGTCGCATTTGCGACCACTGCTCGTAAATGTGAGTAAATGTTCGCATTTGCGAGCCTGCCCTTCCCAGACTCCCTTCGCAATTGCGAAGGTAACCTCGCAAATTCGAGAACTGCTGGCCTAGGCTTCTGATCGAAATTGCGATGAAAGCCTTGCAATTGTGGACCCTGTTATGTTCGCATTTGCGATGCCTGATCTCGCAATTGCAAGATCAGAGGCCTGCAACAGGTTCAGTTATACCAGCAAAATTTCTAAGTTCAAAACATCTCGTGGCCTATCCGAAACTCACCCGAGCCCTCGCGGCTCCAAACCAAACATGCACACAAGTCTAAAAACATCATACGAACTTGCTCGCACGATCAAATCGCCAAAATAACACCTAGAACTACGAATTTAGCACCAAATCAAATGAAATTCTCAAGAACACTTTAAAATTCATATCTTCTCAATTGGATGTCCGAATCACATCAAATCAACTTCGTTTCTCATCAAATTTCACATACAAGTCTTAAATATCATAATGAACATGTACCGAGATCCGGAACCAAAATACGGACCCGATACTAACAATGCCAAATATCAATCAATTCTAAAAAACAAATAATTTTTAGACTTTTAATTTTCATCAAAAATTCATTACTCAAGTTAGGGACCTCTGAATTCAATTCCGGGCATACGCCCAGGTCCCATAATTCGATATAGACCTACCAGGACCGTCAACGCACGGATCCGGGCTCGTTTACCAAAAATGTTGATCAAAGTCAACTAAAATCAACTTTTAAGGTAAATTTTTTTATTTTTATTAGTTTTCAACATAACAGCTTTCCGGAAACCTTATCGGACTGCGCATGCAAATCGAGGAGAGTAAAAATGAGATTTTTAAGGATTAAGAGCGCAGATTCGAGTTTTAAAACATAAGATGACCTTTTGGGTCATCACATTCTCCACCTCTAAAACAATTGTTCGTCTTCGAACGGACATAGAAAAGCACCTGGGTTGGTGAAAAGGTGGGGATATCTACTCCGCATATCGGACTCGGACTCCCAAGTAGCTGCCTCAATAGGCTGACCTCTCCACTGCACTCGAACTGAAGGGTAACTCTTTGATCTCAACTGGCAAACTTGTCAGGGCTAGAATTGCCACCGGCTCCTCCTCGTAAGTCAAATCCTTGTCCAACTGGACAGAGCTGAAATCTAACATGTGGGACGGGTCACCATGATATTTTCGGAGCATAGACACATGGAATTCCGGATGAACTGTGGATAACCCTGAAGGTAACGCAAGTCTATAAGCTACCTCCCCCATTCTCTCGAGGATCTCAAATGGCCCGATATACCTAGGGCTCAACTTGCCCTTCTTCCCAAATCTGATAACACCCTGCATGGGCGATACCCGAAGCAATATTCTTTATCCAACCATGAATGCAATATCACGAACTTTACGGTCGGCATAACTCTTTTGCCTAGACTAAGATGTGCGAAGTCGATCTTGAATAATATTGACCTTATTTAAGGCATCTTGTACCAAATCGGTACCCAATAACCGAGCCTCTCCCGGTTCGAACCAGCAAACTGGCGAACGACATCGCCTTCCGTATAATGCCTCATATAGAGCCATCTGAATGCTCGACTGGTAGTTGTTATTGTAGGCGCGGAGCATATACTCCAAGATCTGAATAATACGCTCGGACTGCCCGTCCGTCTGAGGATTGAATGATATGCTCAACTCAACCGGCATACCCAACTCACGTTGTACTGCGTACCTCGATCTGAAATAATAGACACTGGCACCCCGTGAAGGCGGACAATCTCACGAATGTAAATTTCAGCTAACCTTTCTGAAGAACAGGTAGCTGCCACTGGGATGAAATGTGCTGACTTGGTCAACCTATCCATAATGACCCCAAACTGCATCAAATTTTCTCTGAGTCCGTGGGAGTCCAACAACAAAATCCATAGTGATACACTCCCATTTCCATTCAGGAATTTCTAACTTCTGAAGCAACCTACCAGGTCTTTGATGCTCGTACTTAACTTGCTGACAATTCTGAAACCGAACTACATATGCAACTATATCCTTTTTCATTCTCCTCCACCAATAATATTGCCGGAAATCTTGATACATTTTGGCGATACCTGGATGAATAGAATACCTGGAACTATGTGCTTCTTCAAGAATTAATTCACGAAGCCCATCTACATTAGGCACACAAATACGACCCTGCATTCGTAGAACACCATCTTCCCCCACAGCAACCTGTTTGGCATCACAGTGCCGCACTGTTTCCTTAAAGACAAGTAAACGAGGACCATCATACTGCCTCTCTCTGATGCGCTCATATAAAGAAGACCGAGCGACTGTGCAAGCTAGAACTCGACTGGGTTCTGAAACATCTAACCTTACGAATTGGTTAGCCAAAGTCTGAACCTATGTAGCTAATGGCCTCTCACCAACCGGAATATACGCAAGACTGCCCATACTCACAGCCTTTTTACTCAAAGCATCGGCCACCACATTGGCCTTTCCGGGGTGTTACAAAATGGTGATATCATAGTCTTTCAACAACTCCAACAAACTTCTCTACCTTGAATTAAGATCTTTTTGTTTGAACAGGTACTGAAGGCAACGATGATCAGTAAATACCTCACACGAGACACCGTAGAGGTAATGCCTCCAAATCTTCAGCGCATGAACAATGGCTGCCAGTTCTAAGTCATGAACAAGATAATTCTTCTCGTGAACTGTCAATTGCCGCGACGCATATGCAATTACCTTGCCATCTTGCATTAATACTGCAGCCCAATATGAGAGGCGTCACAATATACCGTATATGATCCTGAACCTGTGGGTAATACCAACACTAGCGTTGTAGTCAAAGCGGTCTTGAGCTTCCGAAAGCTCAACTCACACTCGTCTGACCATATAAATGGGGCACCCTTCTGGGTGAATCTGGTCTTAATAGTTATTTATAATCAATTACAGAATCGTCAATTAACTTCATGTTAACAAAAATCTCGTTCCAAACCTTCACAATACTAATAATGAGATGTGAGGCATGAAGACCTCATAATTATTTACCTGAATTAACGAGTCACATTTAACGCCACCTGGGCGGGCACCTACCTCGTAGGTTACAACTCAATATTACAACACGAATTTGGCAAGTATGCACAAAGAATTTCATACAAAAAATTTTCAAATAAGCCTAGCAGGCATGACTCCCTATTAGTACTATAGTACAAATTTAATTTTCACAAGGTAGAATTTAAACATAAGAATTTTTATCAGAAGGATCTCGTCCTTATATAACTTCCACCGCAGCTCATACCCCGGTTTAAACATATCAATTTATTTTAAAATACGAGGACCTTGGCCTCAGTTCTGAATCACAAGTAATATGCACATCTTGCCAATCGAAACTTTCCATTTTCTCCTTTTAAATAACTTTCATTAAATAAAATCACAACACATAATGAACCCCACACCGGTAGGGCGTATAATTCACAATTTGTAATCAATTATCTGGAAATACATCAAAACATACCGAAATAAGTACCAGAAAGACACATTTAGCCTTACAGATCTTATTAGAGTCCATCATGGAATGATAGATGTAGTTATCTCCATAAAACCTCCCAACAGAAGTAAACACATAAGTAGATTACAGAATTACGAAGCTCATTCATAAGTGGAGCACAATAGGAGGACTCGTCTTGATACTCAGAACCGAATCAATTTAGGGAAATTATTCCTTTATTTTAAATCGAGGTCGTACCTATAATGACACCATCTGATGTAACGACCTCCACCATACCATAAAACAAATATAACAACGACTGGGTCTCCACCTCTAGGACGCCTTCTACCCGCCTGTCCTGCACCCTTAACTGATCGTGTGGGTGGTGTAGTAACTGCAATGGGGCACGTAGCCTGAGTGCTTTGATGAAATATGCCTCTCCCAAGTTTGGGACAATTTTCTCATGATGTACCTAGTATCACCGTATTCATAACAACTCCTTTGTGTGTTTGGCTGCTCATATTGAGTATGTGCCAGATAACTAGAACAACCATTGTAGGAAACTCATGTCAGTGGTGCACTAAAAGAACTTACTGGACCACCTCGATTAATCCGATGTGCGAACTGGGCTGGCTGACTACCCGAGCCCCCACCATAATGATTTATACTCGCAGAGTAGAATCCACTGAATCCCCAGAACCTCGCGACATCTTGGTCTCCTTAGTTTCCTTTTTTTCCTCACCCCGAACACATTCTAATATCTTTGCAATTTCTACCACTAGTGGAAATGAAGTATCAATCTATAGCTCCCGAGTCATACAAAATTTTACGATCATAATTAAGTCCTTTTAATGAGTCTATGGACTCGCTCTCTAGTTGTAGGAAGCAAAGTAGGAATATGACGGGCTAACTTATTGAACCTGATGGAATATTATGACACTGTCATGGTGACCTGACGCAATCGTTCAAACCATATACGCCATGCATTACGGAGAGTCCGGGAAACAAACTCTTTCAAAAGTATTTCTGAGAACCAATCCAAGTGGGCGGTGTTGTATTGGCTGGTCTGCCCTTTTCATAGGCTTGCCACAGACACTTGTGGAGAATTATCTCTCCCAAGGCTAATTTCTTCTTTTGTAATGCTGACTCAACACTGTTGAGCTGACCTATTTCTTAACATACTCTTCGATTCTTCTTTTGGGTAAACTTAACCCCTATTTATATACGATGATCACAAAAGTAGATATCCATATAGACAATTCCTAGTCCAGAATCTCGTCAACCACTGTACTTCCTCCGAAGCACCCCAAAATCCGCAAGCGTGACGTCCACGCTGAGTAGACCTTCTGTAAATTTAATGTTGTTTCTCTAACTCTTTTGGTACTGAAGTATAAGATTATTACGGAGGCGGACATACCTCAAGTCCCAACCTTATCCTCTACAAAATCTCAGGCCTTAAACACATGTAAATTTTGGGAGAACCTTTCAGTACCACATATATACATTTCAGGCCAAAACTGATATAACACATGACTCGCAATCCATTCATTGATATTGGACTCCCCCACTTGGCGCGACGTCATAGTTCACCACATCCGATGGTCTATAATATTAACCTTCACAACTCGTATAAATCAACCAGATGCCAAGGTCTGTTGCACCCCTAACATGATTCACTGGTCGATCTCTCAATACGCCCGCATCTTCAGTTAGAACCACACGTTGAGCATCTATGTCTCTCTCGTAGTCCACCTGCGGCATCATGAACCGTCGGCGCACAACCAAAACCGAGTGCGTAATGTCATACACGAGTGGATACAAAGGAATTATGAGATATATGTTTCAATATAAATCAATGCCGCACGATAAGGAATGAAAGAAGTAGAATTATTCCTAAACTCTGTAGCCTCTGGAAGATAAGTACAGATGTCTCCGTACCGATCCTTCATACTCTACTAAGCTTACTCGTGAATCGTGCGACATAGAAAACCTAGTGCTCTGATACCAACTGTCACGACCCAAAATTTCCCACCGATGGGACCGTGATGGTGCCTGACATTTCACTTGCTAGGCAAGCCAACATTAGAAAATAGTTAAACCAATTCCTTATTTCCATTCAGTAAATAACAATGATTAACTAAGATGAAATATAAGAGGTGCGGAATTTTATAAAACACCCGGATCTGGAGTCACTATTCACGAGCATTCTAGAATTTACTACAAGTAAAAGTCTGAAAGAAATACAACTATCTGAATGAAAGAAAACAACAGTGACATAAAAGGTAGATTGGGACTTCAAGGTCTGTGAACGCCGACAGATCTACCTTGAGCCTCCGGACAGCGGACCAATAGCAAAATGTCGATCAACCTGAGCCGATATCAAAGTCTGCACAAAAAGAGCAGAGTGCATCATCAGTACAACCGACCCCATGTACTGGTAAGTGTCGAGCCTAACCTCGGCGAAGTAGTGACGAGGCTAGGACAAGACACCCACATATAACCTCAACAGTATAATCATGCTAGTGGCAACAACAGTAAATAAAGAAATAACGCAGAAATAATGGAAAGGGAACATACAACGGGGGGAATATAACATAAAGAGTGAGAATAAATAAATAGAACGGCACGACATCACCCTTCGTGCATTAAACCTCTCATAATATACACGGCATCAACCTTTGTGTTTTAAACCTCTCATAATATACACGGAATCACCCTTCGTGCTTTAAACCTCTCCTAATATACACAGCATCACCCTTCGTGCTTTACACTCTTTCTCACAATATAAATAATACATGGACGGCATCACCCTTCATGCTTTACACTCTTCCTCACCATATAAATAAATCACGCACGGCATCACCCTTCGTGCTTTATACTCTTCCTCACAATTCATAGAATCAATAACAACGGATAGAGAGAAGTTTCACAAAGAAATCAATATTTCATCAATAATTACTTTCACAATTTAACATCTCAACCTCGAATCAATATTCACAATTTTATCAACCTTAGTGGAAACGAATACAAGTCTCCCAATATTTCAACAACATCAATAAGCATGGATAACAAGATTTAAGACTACAAATTTGCAAGAATGGAATTTCACTCGCATGCTATGACTCGACCACAATGCATAGATGCTCGTCACCTCAACTATACATCGTATTCAACAACAAAACACGTAGCAATTACTCACACAATACCTATTCCCTCAAGCCAAAGTTAGACACAACACTTACCTTGCTCCGAAGATCGCTAAATTCTCAATCACAGCTTTTCCTTTGGAATTCATCTCTAAAACACTCGTATCTATTCAAAAATGACTCAATAACATCAAATATTGCTAAAGGAATCAATTGTATTTCATAAATTAAATTTTCCAAATTTTTCTCCAAAAGGTTGAAAAATCGACCCCGGGCCTGCTTGGTCAAAACCCGAGGTTCGGACCAAAATTCTTTTACCCATTCACCCCCGAGCCAGAATATGTAATTATTTTTGGAATCCGACCTCAAATTGAGGTCTAAATCCTCAAATTTCTAAATTCCTAACTTCTACCCAAAAATCCTAATTTCACCATAAAAATTCTAGATTCTAGGTTTAAATCTTATTATAAGATGTAAAAGATTGAAAGAAAAGAGTTAGGAATCACTCACCTATGATTTGGGGAAGATTTGGTCTTTGGAAAATCGCCTCTTAAGGTTTAGGGTTTTGAAAATATGAAGAATGAATGAAAAATCCCGTCTAAGACCCTTTTACTCCGCTGCAGGTGTCGCAATTGCGACCTGAGCTTCGCAAATGCGAAGCTCGCAATTGCGAAGGAACAATCGCAATTGCGATGCCCTTCACAATCACGCTGCCTTCGCAAATGCGATGAAAGTGTCGCATTTACGACCACTGAACCTCGCAAATGCGAGTAAATATTCGCATTTGCGAACCTGCCCTTCCCAGACTCCCTTCGCAATTGCGAAGGTAACCTCGCAAATGCAAGAACTGCTGGCGCAGGCTTCTGATCGCAATTGCGATGAAAGCCTCGCAATTGCGGACCCTGTTATGTTTGCATTTGCGATGCCTGATCTCGCAATTGCGAGATCAGAGGCATGCAACAGGTTCAGTTATACCAGCAAAATTTTTAAGTTCAAAACATCCCGTGGCCTATCAGAAACTCACCCGAGCCCTCAGGGCTCCAAACCAAACATGCACACAAGTCTAAAAAAATCATACGAACTTGCTCGCGTGATCAAATTGCCAAAATAACACTTAGAACTACGAATTTAGCACCAAATCAAATGAAATTCTCAAGAACACTTTAAAATTCATATCTTCTCAATTGGACGTCCGAATTACGCCAAATCAACTCCGTTTCTCACCAAATTTCACAGACAAGTCTTAAATATCATAATGAACCTGTACCAGACTCCGAAACCAGAATACGGACCCGATACTAACAATGTCAAATATCAATCAATTCTTAAAAACAAATAATTTCCAGACTTTTAATTTTCATCAGAAATTCATAACTCAAGCTAGGGACCTTCGAATTCAATTCCGGGCATACGCCCAGGTCCCATAATTCGATACGGACCTACCGGGACTGTCAACGCATGGATCCGGGTCCATTTACCAAAAATATTGACCGAAGTCAACTAAAATTAACTTTTAAGGTAAAAAATCTTATTTTCATTAGTTTTCAACATAAAAGCTTTCCGGAAACCTGCCCGGACTGCGTACGCAAATCGAGGAGGGTCATCACAACAAAATACTTCATCCACTTTCTCTCTCTAGAACACTCTCACTTCTCTCTAAAAACCACAGATAATTGCCCCAAAATAAATCTCAAAGCATATTTATCAAAATGGGGTCGAATTATGAAAATAGGAAACTTAAACCTCCGAACTCAGTTATGCCGTTGCACAATGGACCACACAATTGGTGTGCGGGTCGCAAAATGATCGCATAAATCGGTGCCCAGAACTGGGCTGTTCTGGACCATTTTGCGGTCGCAAAACCATTTTGCGATCGCATAATGGTCGCATAGTGGTCGCAGAATTGCATTCTGGCAGCTTTTGGTAATTTGGTCATAACTTCTTGTAGGAATGTCCAAATGAGGAACGGTTTAAAGCGTTGGAAACTAGACACATAGACCTTTCTTCTGATAGGTAACAAACCATATAAATCGCATATCAAGAGAGGTATGCTCGTTTGAATTTTTGTTTTATGCGAACTCACCTGAAACTTTAGTCTATTATGAAATTTCCAACTTCAACATTCGATGCCGAAACCTATCGAATCAAGTCCGATTGACCACAAATTTTGCACACAAGTCATAAGTGACATAACGGACCTATTCCAATTTCCAGAATCGGATTCCGACCTCATTATCAAAAATTCAACCTTCGATCGAACTTTCCGAATAACGTCTATTTTCCAACTTTCGCCAAAATGCGTCGAATTGTCCTACGGACTTCCAAATCCAAATCCGAATATGCGCCTAAGTCCAAAATCACCATACGAAACTATTGACATCATCAAAATTCTATTCTGAGGCCGTTTGCTCAAAAGTCAACTCTTTGGTCAACTCTTTCCATTTAAGCTTCAAAATGAGAATTTTTCTTTCAATTATGAAACTCGACCACACCCGCGGGTCATAATACATATTATGAAGTTGCCCGAGACCTTAAGTCATTGAACGGGGCATTAATTCTTAAAATGACAAGTCAGGTCGTTACAAGAATAGTTTGACAACATACCATTTGAAATAATTCTTGAGTAGCTGATATAAATTGAGTCATGTATTCCTAAGACTGTCCCAATTTGCACTATGTTCTCTATGTTTCTTCTTCTAATAGGTGCTTTTCCAACTATAGTTTACTAATTTCAAAGTGAAACTACTAGATGAAGAGTACAAAGTGAACTTTCATATGCATGCATATAACTCTATCTTTCATAAGAGTACAAACTACCAGATGAAGAGTTAGACTTGCCATTACTGCTTCCATGCTGTTGGTGGACTCTCTCATTTTCCCAGATATTTCCATGTCTCTTAACTTTTCCAAGTCTTCTGCAATTTCGATTCAGTGTTTTGTAGTTACAAATCTAAAATAAATGATAGTGGCTATTTTCAATAATTACAGACTAAACAATAACTAGCTCGTGCTATTACCGGGATTGACCTCACTAAGTGAACCTCCCCAACTTGATTGACTCGCAAATTCTATGATAAACTTATTCGCATCGAGTGTTTACACCAAATTATACCAATTTACCATGGGTAAGTGATTCTATTTGGTGAAAACATATATTTCTTAACCATAATTAAGTAAGAGAAATTTATTTACAAATAGTGTGATATATTTATTGATGTGTCATCAGTTGTAAGTAAATGGTTGTCCAAATTCAATTCATGGACCCAATACGTGATGGTACAAGCCAAGATGTGATGACACTAAAAAACGTGATATGATTTTTCTCGATGAGTCATTGCAAAATCATGATTTTCTAAATATATGATAAAAATCTCCCCCCTCCCCCCTCTTTGTCTGTGTGGGGGGTGGGGGAGGGATGGGGGTTATATTTATGCCAAGCTTTGTTAACCGCGATCGTGAAGAAGGAGGGCTAGCGATCGCGAAGAAGGAGGCCGCGATCGCATGGCTTATTTTGTCCTAAAATTTTCATCTAAAAATCTTAACTTTTAGACAATTGGAGATATTTGTGTCTCGAAAAATTAAACTGAAAAACTGAAATTCAGGATATACTTGCTAATTCCTAAATAGCAGCCTTTTAAAGTGGCTATCTAGTGTCATTTCTACTAGTTTTAATAGGTTTGATCAAGTCATAATACTTATAATTAAGGTACACAAATAGGAAAATAGGCTAGTTACCCTTAACGATTCTAGTCCTTGATCTTTATATGTCTTTCCTGGAGAATGAGTGATTTTATTACTTATTTTTCTTGTTTGAAAAATATTTTCCCTTCTCTTGATAGGGAGAACATTTTTCTCCAATTGGAGAAAAATGAGTTCACGAGGAAAATATTTTCCAAAATATCTAAGTCAATAAAATATGAAAAAATTAAAAAATATTTCATACCAAACACACCCATAGTGTACAATATTTTCTCAGTTGGCTCGCGAGGACAATGATGGAAATTCAAAGGATAAATTTGGTTTCACCCATCTATAAATACCTAATTTAACACAAAAATATCCAATTAGCAAGAGAAGGAGAGATGGAAGTTGCTAAAATACTTCACATGAATGGAGGAATTGGAGACACAAGCTATGCAAAAAACTCTAAGCTCCAGGTATCATCAAACACCTTTTTATTCCTAATGGAGTTATAAACTCGCAACAATTATAAATAACAAGTTCTTATGAATTTTACTTATATATACTGATAGTGTAAAAGGTACAGTGTAAAACGTATAGTTATCATTTAAGTGATCTGATAGTATTTCTTATCTTATCGGTACGTAAAGCTTAGACTTATTTCCTTTTACTTAACTAGCGTTTGGACATAAATTTTGTTGAAACTTGAAAAAAAAGTTTTTGAAATTGTATTGGAAAATTTTCCCTTCCAAGAGTCTGCACTTTGTTCACTCCTCTTACAGTCTCCACTGGCTTTCCAAAGTATGTTTTTGTATTGTTAAGTAGTAATGAATTCATCTCATCTACAAGTTTAAAATATTAAAAAGAGTATATTTATTTATTTAATTATATTTTTAACACACTCCTGACGTGCGAGCTTAATTCAAGCAAAGAGCTAGTGAGGACCAGAATGGAATATTGTATGTAGTGTTGAATCCAATCTGAAGCTCTTTCGAACGAGCGAGCTTTTTGATGATCCCAGCATGTAGTTTTTTTATATAATGGGTGACAGCGTTACTCAAACCCTGGACCTCAACCTGCTTTAATGTCGTGTTGGAGTATGTGAGCAATTTGCATATGGATTCTAGGAGATGATGCAATTTTTTCTTATTTTGCGGTACAAAATAATTTTGTGAGCAAACTTGAAGAAAAAAGAACTTGAAAAGTTATATAAAATCATAATCCTATAGTATTTGTTTCTCTTTTTAATTTTGTTTTTTTGAAATCAATAATATAGGTGTCAAATGCGGATTTAGGATATATAGGATAGGTTGTGCACAAGTTTAACTTAACCCAATGCTTTCGGGGGTGGATCTACAAGTGTATCTAAGCTCAGACCCTATATTTTATTAAGATATCTATTTAGTAAGTTATCATGTCTTAGATTTCAAAATTGATAAATTAAAATAATAAAGGGTAGCCCGTGCATAAAGCATTCTGTATTTATGCAAGGTTCGGGAAAGACCCGCATTCTTAAGGGTGTGAGGTAGACAACCTACTCTAATGCAAGCATTAGTGGCTGCTTCCACAACTCGAACCCCTGACCTATAGGTCACACGAAGATAACTTTAACATTATTCAAATG
>NW_027174932.1:0-28646 GCF_000390325.3 Nicotiana tomentosiformis
CAAATATACAATTTCCATCCAATTCCATAACCATTTTCGTGGTTAAAATCTCATTTTTATAAAAATCTAGGTTTTTCATCTAAACCCTTGATTTCCTAAATTTACATGTTATAATCTACCCATAATCTATTTATTTAACTCAAACTATGTTGAATTAACTACCTTCAAGTTGCTAGTTGAAATCCCCTCTCAAAAGGCTCCAAAATCGCCTAAGAATGGAGCGAAATGGGCAAAAATAGTTGTTTCTCTCGTTCTTTAAGTGTTCTGCCAAACAGACCTTCCGCTTATGCGGCTCCCACGCTGCTTCTGCGGCTCCGCATCTGCAGAAATACCCTCGCAGATGCGGCTTTCCCCTTAGCTGGCGTCACTCGCACCTGCGGTCAGCGGCTTGCTTCTGCAAGACCGCTTCTGCGGTCGATGCGCCGCACTTGCGCCTAGTTCCGCATCTGCGCTTCTTTCTTTCGCACCTGCGCCTTCGCATGTGCGGTTCTTTTCTTGCATCTGCTATGCCCAACGACCCCTCCGATTCTTCGCACCTGCGGCTCATGGCTCGCATCTACGATTCTCGCACCTGCGACTGCCCAAGCACAGGTGCGGTTGCAGCAGAAGCTAGGAGCTTCACCTGTTGCTCCAACTTCCAAAATTGATCTGAGCCTCGTCCGGTTACCCCCCGAGGCCCCCGGGGCCCCGCCCGAATATACGAACAAGTTTGAAATCATAATATGGAGTTGCTCGAACCCTCAAAACGTGTAAAACATCATCAAAACTAAGAGTCATACCCCAAATCAAATTGATTCAACTTAGAAACTTCAAATTCTTCAAACTTACTCCGAACGAGCCGAAATATACTTATACTACTCGGAATGACACCAAATTTTGCATGCAAGACTTAAATCACCATACGGAGCTATTCTCAGGCTCGGAATTCCAAACGGACTTCAATTACTCCAAAACCTACTCCAAACCAAATTTAAAGAACATTAACCCTTCAAATAGTTGATTTTTCACTATTAAGCTCAGAAACGCTCCCGGATTGTCCAAAATCCTATTCGAACATACGCCCAAGTCCAAAATCATCATATGAACCTATTGGAACTGTCAAATTCTTATTCCGGTGTCATTTTCTAAAAATATTGACCGATGTCAAACTTGGGCTTTTAAAGCCAAACTAAGGAACCAAGTGTTCTGATTTCAACCCGAACACTTCCAAATCCCGAACCAACCATCCCCGCAAGTCATAAATTAGTAAAAGTACATACGGGGAGTCTTATTTATGGGAAGAGTGTTCTAACAGTCAAGTCAAAACGACTGGTTGGGTCGTTACATTCTCTCCCACTTAAATATACGTTCGTCCTCGAACATGCTAAGAATTGCTCTGGAGTTTGCTGAAATCATTGTTTAGCCCCTCGTGCACCTACCCGTGCTACCACAACTCAGTTGAGCACATTAGCTCGAGCAAATCTGAAGATCCTCCCCTTTGTTTAGGCAAATAAGCCTTAAAGCCAAATTCCAACATCCAAATTCTTTACTAGGCTTGCTTCCAACATACGAACACCGTTTCAATCACTACACGATGTACCACTACATGATTGTATACTCTCACTGAATTCACACCATACACCGCATTATTCACATGACCACAATAACATCCTATGACAACAATAGCCGATAACACATATAAGTCCTGTTCCAACTCTTGCAATACTACCACGAACGAAGAGATGGGTAGAAATTCATAACCAACTGCATAGTCAACAAATCCTTTTGTCCCTCCTCCTGACATGAACCATTACCTCATTATGAACCAAATAACGATTTTTGCTCTTTAATATGCCTCACATAAATCCGATCGCACTGATCCCAGGTCCAAAAATCTTGCCTCACCCAGTACAAGTCATTCCGGTAATAAGCCACCACAATCACTACCAAAAGTATAATGTGATGCCACCATGTGTCAACAATCCACAAACTCGAATGTGATACATAAGGAAAAACGAACTCTGGAAAGAACTACTCAACCCGCGCAATTTATAAAGCCGAAAAGGTATTATGAACCTTCCTCAGAACATGAGAAATAAGACACGCAATAATAGATATGGGGAATTGTACTCAACATCATACTGTTGCGGTGTGCACCCCAATTCACACATGATACCGTTGCGGCGTGCAACCCGATCCAAACAACATACATATGGCGGCGTGCCACCCGATCCACACATGACAATAAATAGAGAAGTACCCATCAAGCCAAAATGCTTATACCTACGGAATACCCGAATGTCAACCACAAGCATGCCAAGTACACAATACTATCATATAGCACCATACGCTAGAAAACTCAAGCATGACTAAGGTGCAATAAATGACATGCATCTCGAAATCCATCTTGCTCATATAACACCGCAAACTATACGGGATCTCAATACGAGTGCGAACAATCAAACTGCCTCACAACCCACATGGCACAGTAGAGACTACATGGAAGAGTCGATAACAGAAATAACATCCAAGGCCCGAAGACCCCTCCGAAAACAACGTTATGCTGAAATGAACACATCTAGCCTGATATAGAGCCCATATTCACATTTAGATCCATCCACGGACCTCAAACTGATTCTGATCGTACCGCACTAGGCTAATAACCTTTCAAGGATCCACAATAACCCTTTTTCCCATGACACACAAGAACAACCGTCAAATCCGAAACAAACTTCCACAGTCCACAACCAGATGAACCGAGCGCCCTTCAGGCATAAATTTTCACATTAGTGATAGTACCACAATCTCCATACTTGGTTCTAAATTTTTACTCAATCAAGTGACTATATGTCACACTTATACAATCTTCTCGTGGGACACACTCCTACAACCTTCCACACCAAGTAACCAGTCTGCACGTCCACACCACCGACCACACTAATGTTGTAAGGCAAATCAGGAATCCGCGATCAGTACGTAAAGCTTCTTACAGATAACACCGATCTCAGGTGACACTAAAGACAATGCCAGCTTACTCTAACCATCTGAATCCTTTCCTGCTCATCCGAGCTCTTGACATTCTTGTCGACACCAAACTGTAACCTTGATCCTCAACTCCTAATTCTCATGTCGCTCACTGCACCTAACATACCAATACGTGAGAGTACAAGAATTCCATCATGACTCCTGATCCACTAATAGACTAAACACTCTATCACATAGCAACCTTTTACTTGACTAATTTCAGGAGAACCATTGCAACACGCGACTGAATTCCCATAACCGCAGAAAATACAATCCTCAAGTAGTGGTCTAAATTACCATAACTCTTCCGGAATCCATCTACACATAACAGGCCATAATACTAGAATGCCTTCAAAGAAAATCAATTATGGCGGTCATCAAGCCTCGCACGTACTGCCACCAACCCCATGTATAACTTAACACGCTGAAGGAACTTATTATTTCCACCATCATGCCAATTCAACCATTTCTAACCGATCTGACTTCTTCTAATTTACTCTGGACTTGCCTTAGGAATAATAATTACTCCATTCAAAACATCATGAACCCAAATCCGCACTCATCCTGAGTGACCTCATTTCATGATACCATGTTGTCTCCAAAACCCACGAACCATCTCATATCCTCCTTATGCGCATATTCGCATCTTCAACTGGTACACCTATTCTGAAAATCCCTCTCTGAGTCCGAAGTTGTTTTCTTCCATTCCTCCAATGCTACCCCGCAACCCGAAGATAATGTAGAACACTCCAAGCCCCTTTTATAATCTGCTGCAAAAGCTCGATACCTAACCATACTACGAATTCGAAATCCTTAGGCACCACACTTAAATTTTATAATCTGCCAAATCCACTAAGACCGTTGTTGAGAGTCACTTACTCTAACCTCTTCCCAAATATGATCAAATTCCAAGGTCCTACTAGCACATGGACACCTTCTCAAAGAAGCATCCGGCTGACTCACTTTCCTTGTACATCATATCTACACGAAGCATAAACTCTGAGTCTTCCCAAAGCCTGAACATGAATCGATAAGGCCAAATATAGCACACATTCCCCAAATTCTTTGCTCAAATTACCACTGATGTTTTCTTTCCTTAGTTGTAATAACCCACCAATACTCTGATAACCAGAAACTTCATAAGTAGACAACCACGCAATCAAATTGTAGAAGGTGGGGCTCTCCCACTTAGTTTGAAGCTACCATTGCATAACCATGGAACCTACCAAGATTCCTTCTTCCTCACTGACATGACCTCGCGCAATCAACCCGCCAAATTCCTCGAAATCCTCCTGTTAACTATTTCATGAGCACTCCGAATTACTAGCCACATTCATAGGTTCGACCTTTTACCAGATAGCCAGTCGAATTCTTCATAGAAGCTTCGTCAACACTACACAACCGTTAACCTGCTCACAGGAGATAACTCATATGTGGAAATTTCCATGCCGACACCTTCCAACGACACTGCACTAAGTATAATTACTACGAAATCAATAAACGATCCTGAGCCCGTGCTCATTCACCAGTTGTACAACTCCGTTCACTCCCCATTGACATCAACTACAGGTGCGACAATACATTCCAACCCGAAGTCATGTTGCATTCTTCTTCATATCAAGAAACTCCTTTTTGTCATATCCAATCTTCCTCATTACAGTCGTCAATATTTCAACTTAAGTGTGTAGACCTAGTCACTGTTCATCATGAATCCCAAATCACTCCAAACTTTCCTCAAGTCACCACAGAACCCATATGCTACCTTGCCACTCTCCCACTTTGTTCAAACCCTCTCCTTTAAACAACTACTCGACTTCTGTTTCTCACACTTGGCCTTCTAGAAACTTAACCACCGCAAGACGCCTCCCATATGTCCTTTCTCATCTTTCGCTGCCCAGTCATTGCCTTAAATCAAAATCTATCTCCGTAGCACTTGAACCAATAGATCGCTACTAACATTCAAACCTTTCTGAAGATCATCCTTCTCGAACCATCATATTAGGAACACCGCTTTGATCTTGAACCACTTCACACCGCGATCTCTGATAGCGCTTCCTGAGCATCATTTCACAATACCCTGCCCCAAAGGCGAATTGAAGAAGACCATAACACCGGCAAACTTAACACATTCCATCAAGGACGACGTCACCACATCACAGATGAAAATTCCACCACGCTCGAAAATACCAAGTCCCGCTACCCCATCGACCCAAACCTGAGCATTTATAGTCTGATTGCCTGTCCTCCGCCTGAAATAAAATACTGAATCTCTGAATCATGCACTGAGTAAAACCTCCTTTCAAGTCATTCACTGCCTCGATTCATAGACAAGCATCTTACCATTGCAGAACATTATGCTATAGCAATGCACGAATCGTCATAACAATAAATGTCAAATATCAAACCTCAGGTAATACTGATACTGAGCTGAAACGACAGAGCGGCCTTCCGCAAGGCGACGACAATAGCCTAATCAAATATGCAGGGACAAACATCATGCACCACATCTATATTACCACTAAACTTCCTCGATTCCTAATTTATAACAAGTGTTTCACGTCACATAAGATTGAATTCGAAGGAAATGAAGGCATAAGCCTCAAAGGAATCGAATCGCACGATGAGGAATCAAGAAAGGAAGTGCTCCTAACAGCCCTGTAGCCTCTCGAAGATAAGTACATACGTCTCTGTACCGAGTACCGATCCGCAAGAATCTACTAGACTCGCTCATGATTCGTGAGACCTAAGTGAACCTAGTGCTCTGATACCATGTTGTCACGACCCAAAACTCCATCAAAGGTCGTGATGGAGCCTAACACTGCTGTCAGACAAGCCAACCATAATAATTAACTTAATTACTCATTTTAGAAATTTTAAATCGTAATTTCCTTCAATTTAATAGTACAAGATAGAACTCACAAAGTAAGTGATAAATATTTTCTCAACTAAAATACCAGACAACTTATAACCACTCTCAAAACTCGGTGTCACAAGTGCATGAGTATTTACTAGGGAGAAAAATAAAATGTAGCATCTGTCCGGGATACAAATTGGTCAGGAAAAATATAAATAACTCTGAAGGAGACTATGCTAGCTGCATATCGTAATATAAAATGCAGCTCACCAAATCCCAGCGTTAACCACATCTCTGCACCCACAAGGCCGCTAGACATATATGTACCTGCACAAAAAATATGCAGCAAGCATATCATGATTACGTAAATAACGTGTACCAAGTAAGTATCAAGCCTAATCTCGATGAAGTAGTGACGAGAGGTCGACTTTGACACTCATTATGGGTCAATAAAGTTTTTTAAAAAAACATTTAATTAGAAATGATTTATATAAACAACAATAATTTCCTTAACAAACAGAATCAAATAAATTCTCAAATTTCAATAATTTTTAATTTATCAATTAGCTTCACAGGCTGCAAGAAAATATCAAGGCATCGTGTAATTATTATTATTAGGCATGATTTCCTGCCGAGGTCGTTCAGCCCGATCCAGAGTGTTGTGTACACTACCAAGGGACGTGCGACATGATCCATTGATGCATCTATACTGCCGAGGCATTCGGCCCGCTCCACAAGAAAGGAAGACATTTTCTTATGAACCTACGGAATGAGAAGTTATTAAAATGTCAAACATATAGGATGTTCAATTTCCATTAACAATTAAATAATTTACACTAAAATTCAAGTATATGAAGTTTCGAACTATTACTATTTCCTCTAACAATTTACAATATAATTTCGGTAATTTAATTAAATAAAAAAATAAAATTATCACAAGTAATTCATGATTTGAGTCCTCAACTACCCAGAAATTAGTATAATTAGTAGCTATGCACGGATTCTCGTCACCTCGTGCATACGTAGCCCCCACAATTAGCAACAATTATTTATTTAGATCACATATGGGGAAATTCCCTCTAACAAGGTTAGACAAGAGACTTACCTTGTCTCAAATCCCACTTCCGATCACGATGTCGTGTAAAAATCCCAATTCGGTGACGAAAAATCCGAAACTATCCAAATGTTATATAAAATAATTAATACATGCTCAATAATTCGAATTAGACTATTAAATTAATTACCCAACCTAAAATGGTAAAATTTCCAAAATTCACCCCGGGCCCACGTGCCCGGATTCCGGAAATCTTCAGAGGAAATCGTTACCCATAATCTCAAGAACTCAAATGTACAATTTCCATCCAATTCCATAACCATTTTCGTGGTTAAAATCTCATTTTTATAAAAAATCTAGGTTTTTCATCTAAACCCTTGATTTCCTAAATTTACAGGTTATAATCTACCCATAATCTATGTATTTAACTCAAAGTGTGTAGAATTAACTTAACTTCAAGTTGCTAGTTGAAATCCCGTCTCAAAAAGCTCCAAAATCGCCCAAGAATGTAGAGAAATGGGCAAAATGGTTGTTTCTCTCGTTCTTTAAGTGTTCTGCCAAACAGACCTTCCGTTTTTGCAGCTCCCAAGCCGCTTCTGTGGCTCCGCATTTGCGGAAATACCCTCGCAGATGCGGCTTTTCCGTTAGCCGGCTTCACTTGCACCTGCGGTCAGCGGCTCGCTTCTGCGAGACCGCTTCTGCGGTCGATACGCCGCACCTGCGCCTACTTCTGCATTTGCGCTTCTTTCTTTCCAACCTGCACTTCACATGTGCGGTTCTTTTCTCGAATCTGTGTTGCCCAGCGACCCCTCCTGTTCTTCGCACCTGCGGCTCATGGCTCGCATCTGTGATTCTTGCACCTGCGACTGCCCAAGCGCATGTGCGGTTGCAGCAGAAGCTGGGAACTTCAGCTGCTGCTCCAATTTCCAAAATTGATCCGAGCATCGTCCGGTTAACCCCCAAGGCCCTCGGGGGCCCGCCCGAACATACCAACAAGTTTAAAATCATAATATGGACTTGCATGAACCTTCAAAATGTGTAAAACATCATCAAAACTAAGAATCATACCCCAAACCGAATTGATTCAACTTAGAAACTTTAAATTCTTCAAACTTACTCCGAACGCGCCAAAATATACTTATACTACTCGGAATGACACCAAAGTTTGCATGAAAGTCTTAAATCACTATACGGAACTATTCTCAGGCTCGGAATTCCAAGCAGGCTTCAATTACATCAAAATCTACTCCAAACCAAATTTAAAGAACATTAAACCTTCAAATAGTTAATTTTTCACTATTGAGCTCTGAAACGCTCCCGGGTTGTCCAAAACCCAATTCGAACATATGCCCAAGTCCAAAATCATCATACGAACCTACCGGAACCATCAAATCCTGATTCTGAGGTCGTTTTGTAAAAATATTGACCGAAGTCAAACTTGGGCTTTCAAAGCCAAACTAAGGAACCAAGTGTTCCGATTTCAACCCGATCACTTTCAAATCCCGAACCAACCATTCCCGCGAGTCATAAATTAGTAAAAGCACATACATGGAGTCTTATTTAGGGGAAGGGGGTTCTAACAGTCAAAACAACCAGTTCGGTCGTTACAACATTATTCAGCTCAACCAGTGCCCCCTAAATTATTTAGTGTTCAGGGTGCCAACTGCTTTAAATTAATCATTTTCAAGATATATACGTATATATATACAGGATTTTGGCCAAAGTTTATGGGGTCCAGTGACCCCTCACCCATAAACATGGGTCTGCCTCTGGTAATAATAGTAAGATTCTCATGATAAAATGTCACGACCCTAAACTAACCTCTGTCGTGATGGCGCCTATCATGGAACTAGGCAAGCCGACTCATTTCCAAAACAAACTGATATATTTTCATTTCAAAGAGAGTTTCAAGGTTATTTAACATAAAACCTCCATTTAAAGAGTTCAAATCAAAGAAAAACAGAAGTGCGGAAAAGAAAAGCCCGACAACGGGGTATCACTAGTCATGAGCATCTACTACAATCTGTCTAACAATATCAAGGATAACTCAGCCTGGAAAATAGATAAATACA
This sequence comes from Nicotiana tomentosiformis, assembly GCF_000390325.3. Taxonomy (NCBI): domain Eukaryota; kingdom Viridiplantae; phylum Streptophyta; class Magnoliopsida; order Solanales; family Solanaceae; genus Nicotiana; species Nicotiana tomentosiformis. Next base: position 8,984 of record NW_027174932.1, read on the forward strand.
ACTAGAGGAAGATAAGAGGGAGAAGAGCAGGGGCTGCGATCGCCAAACAGCTACCTTGCTATCTCCAAGAAAACCTGCAACCAGAACACTCAATAACCGCTACTGTGTTCATCTACACCTGAATCTGCACACAAGGTGTAGGGAGTAACGTGAGTACGCCAACTCAGTAAGTAACAACAATAAATAAAGACTGAGCAGTAGTTACGAGCAATAAAGCATATAACTTTCATATCATGAAATCTCAGTAAAGTACGACATGCTTTAAAAATCAGTGTTTGAATCGAATCATCTCGTTTAAACCCGGTTCCAATAAAAATCATTTAAAGATATTTTTCCAAAAGTTTTTCAAACCAAGGCTCAATGCAAAGGTGAGAAAAAATAATGAAATCATAAACAGCCCCTCTGGCAAAACATCACTCATATACAGCCACTCGGGCAAACCTCACAGTCACTCTTGCCACTCGGGCATACCTCACAATCACTCTTGCCACTCGGGCATACCTCACAATCTCTCTTGCCACTCCGGCATACCTCACAATCGCTCATGCCTCCCAGTCACTCAGCACTCGGCACTCGCACTCAGTAGGTACCTGCACTCACTGGGGGTGTGAACAGACTCCGGAGGGGCTCCTTCAGCCCAAGCGCTATAATTTGCACGGACAACTCAAGTGCTATAATAATAAAGTATGCTGCAGGCGGGCAGCCCGGATCCATACTCATCCTCACAAATCAGGCCCTCGGCCTCACTCAGTCATAAATATCTCAAGCCACTCGGGCATTTCAGTAAAATAGGGCATTCGGCCCAAAACATTTATATGCATCAAAATAGAGTCATAAAACTGAGTTATGCGGTAAACAAGTATAAACATGACTGAGTATAGATTTTCAATCGAAAACAGTGGGAGTATGGTAAGACCCAACCCCTAAGGGTCCAAACAGCATTGGCACAAGGCCTAAACATGGCATTCAGCCCAAATTACATAAATTCTTTCCAAAACATATAAGTATCAAATGGTTTCAACAAAGTATGCAACTTTACAGTTGCTACGCGACGGACCAAGTTACAAATCCCCAACAGTGCACGCCCACACGCCCGTCACCTAGCATGTGCGTCAATTCAAAATAGTAGAATAATACGAAATCTGGGGTTTCATACCCTCAGGACCAGATTTACATTCGTTACTTACCTCAAACCGCAAAATTCTTATTTTGCAATGTCCTTTCCTCGTGAATTGGTCTCCAAATATCTCGAATCTGGTCATAAATAATTCGTTTCAGTCAATAAAATTCATTGGAATTAATTCCACAAGATAATAATGATTTTCCATAAAAATCCGAAAATTAGCTCAAAAATCGCGTCTCGAAACTCGACAAAAATTACAAAATCCGGAAACCCATTCAACCACGAGTCTAACCATACCAATTTTACAAATATCTGACCGCAACTCGACCCTCAAATCTTCAATTTAAACCAAGAGGGTTTTCAAATTTTTCCCAACTCAATTCACCAATTAAATGATAAAAATAACCATGGATTCGGGTAATTTAACCAATATTGAGTTAAGAACACTTACCCCTTTGTTTGCTCTAAAAATCACCCAAAATCGCCTCAATTCCGAGCTCCAAATCGCCAAAAACTGAAAATGGGACGAAGTGCCATTTTCAGAACTTAAACTCACTGCCCAGATAAGTGCCATTCTTCTTCGCGAACGCGGACAGTGTCTCGCGTTCGCGAAACACAAAATAGCTCCCGTATAAATTCGTCCTTCACGAAAGCGACAACACCCTCGCATTCGCGAAGCACAAAAATGCCTCTACCTCAATGCCATCTATGTGAACGCGTTCAACCCATCGCGAACACGATGCTTCATTCCCTCTCACTACGCGAACGCGACACCCCCCTACGCGAACGCATAGACCAATTGCCTGGGGTCTTTGATGTTTGGCATATTTCGATATGTGTTGATGTTACTTTGCCCATGTTTTAACCACTTCTTGATGTTATTTAATCTTTAAAACGCCCAACATGGTGTAATTATTAGTTTGATGACTAATTAAGTTATGTGTGACGATTTAAGGTGTTCGGAGTGCAAAATATGAAGAAAAGGTGGTTTAGCCAGAGGAAGAAGGGTTGGATGCGTCGCATCCAACCTAGGAAAACATCATCCTGCATGCAACCTTAGCAGTGAAGTTGGGCCATAGCGTCCGCCATCGCGTGCAAAACTGGGAAGTAGAAGAGAAGGCTGGATGCGTCACATCCACCTTCGCAGGCAAAAATTGAAATGGAGGACAAGGTGGATGCGTCACATCCACCTTAGCATCAATCCCTGAAGCCGAAGTGGACTAGGAATAGGAGAGCTTTGGCCCACGACTTTTGTACGCAATATATAAGCTAAAAACGCCTCTTTTAGGTTAGCTAACATATTGGGAAGGGGGAAAAGCCACGACAAAGCTGTGGAGGCCGGAATTCATCAAGTTTCATCTTTCTCCCACCAAACTTAGTAATTTTTATGTTTCTTTATATGATTTGTTGTTTGGCTACCATGTCTATGTGGAGCTAAACTTCACGTTCTAGGGTTGTGGTTCTTTCATGACTATTGTTATTCAGATATTGATTTTGACTTCTTGATTTATCATATTAGTTTATTTATTCAATCTTGCACTTAATTATTTAATTGCTTGATCACCAATTGAATATTATCTACGAATCTAGAATTGAACTCGAAAGTGGGAATTCTATATTGCATATAGGATTGAGTAGGGCAAGTTCTTGAACTCGGGCATCGGGGAACGGATTCGTGGTTAGGATAGACATATACCTAATTGCCTTGCTTGGTTGATTTACAGGAATTATAAATGCGTTCTTGTTGATTCTCACTCCATAGACATATAGGCGTTAAGTTAGCTGGAATAGGCGAGTAAGAACTCGACAGATTCTTATGAGCAATATTAACCCTGTCAACCAATAAGCTAGATAAATTAGTCGGTCAATTCAATTGAAGAATACAATAGGATTGTTAGATAGACCATAACCCTAGATCGTTTTCATTACATTGATATCATTAAAATCTGCTCTTTCTCTGTTCAAAGTTTATTATTTATATTTTTCTTATTTAATTAGTTGGAATAAAATATTTTTAGATTTAATTCTTGTTTAGATAATTAGGATAGTCTAATTTAGTTAATAGTTAATCATAAGTCCTCGTGGGTTCGACATCCGACTTTTAGTCACTTTATTACTCGACGACCGCGTATACTTGCGTGAGTGTGTTTGGTCGCAACAAGTTTTTGGCGCCGTTGCCGGGGACTTAGAAATTAGCTACGTGACTAAGTTAAGCTTTTATTAGATATTTGTTTTCAAGTTTTAATTTTCAGTTTGCCTGGTTTGTGTCAACGCAGGGTCTTCTCTCGAATGCAGAGGAGTAGAAGTGCAAACAACCTCATTCCTCTTGATCCAGAAATCGAACGAACACTACATAGAGTGAGAAGGGAACACGAAGCTAGAACGAGAATAGAAAGAGAGTTGGACATCGCAGTCCAACCACAGCCAATAGATATGGCAGGCAATGAAGAGCGTCCGGTAATTGAAGCCGCAAGGCCCAATCTTGCGAATATGACTCAGGCTATTGTGAAGCCTGATATCACTGGGCATTTTGAACTCAAACAGTACATGGTACAGCTGATTCAGTCCACAGGACAATATGTGGGTCTATCTCACGAGGACCCGCAGAGGCATATTCAGAACTTCTTGGAAATCACGGACACTTATAATTATCCGAACGTCTCCAAGGACTATGTCAGGCTGACATTATTCCCTTTTTCACTGTTGGGGGAAGCTAAAGAATGGTTGCAAAAGGAGCCCGCGAACTCTATCCACACTTGGGATGATCTAGCAAGGAAATTCCTGATCAAGTTTTTCCCAACTAAGAAGACAAAGTCGCTGAGGAGCCAAATTCTTGGGTTCCAACAACGGGATGGCGAGACACTTCGTCAAGCTTGGGAAAGATACAAGAAGCTACTCAGAGACTGCCCGCATCATTGTCAAACTGATGAGGTATTGGGTCACACTTTTGTTGATGGGTTAGATGAAGCATCAAAGATGAATCTTGACTCAGCTTGTGGGGGTAGTTGCATGGCAAGACCGTATAGTGAAATACAACTCTTGCTAAATAATTTCACTGCTAATGACCATAATTGGCAAGGAGAGGGGGATTCACGAAGGGGAATTAAACAGAAGGCCGCCGGTTTGATTGAGCTTGATGACTTTTCCGCCATGAGAGCCGATATAGCAAAATTGGCAAATCAGATGAATAGAATGACAACACAACAAATGCAACATGTACAGCAGATGTCTATTTGTTGCGAACTATGCGGAGACAGTCATATGATTGACATGTGCCCCACGAATCCTGAATCTATATACTATGTGGGGAAACAAAACAGAGGTCCTATGAATCAACATGCGCAATATGGGAACACTTACAACCCAAACTGGAGGAATCATCCTAACTTCTCATGGGGCGGAAGTCAACAGAATCAGTATAGGCCTCAAGGGAATTTTACTCAACCTCAGAAGCCACCCCAACAAATGGAAGAAAGTACGAATGACTTGCTGAAAAAGTTGTTACTAGACAATCAACAGCTCAGGACCGATTTCAGAAATCTTGAGAGGCAAATGGGGCAGTTAGCAGCAAACCAAAATACTAGACCTACAGGCTCACTTCCCAGTGATACAGAGAAGAACCCTCAAATTAATGCAGTTACACTTAGAAACGGGAGGGAACTAGAGGAAGTGCCAAGGAAGATAAAAGAAAAACCTATACCTGGGGGGGAGTTGACACCTAAGGCAACACAAGAGTCAAAGGAAGATGATGCAAGTTCAGAGCGAATGGAGGTTACAAGGCCACCACCACCTTTCCCCCAAAGATTGCAGAAAAGGAATGACGATCGCATGTTCAACAAATTTCTCTCCATGTTGAGTCAGGTTCAATTAAATATTCCATTAGTGGATGTACTTCGTGAAATTCCAAAGTACGCTAAGTACATAAAAGACATAGTGGCTCATACTGTTTTGGGGGTGATATTGTTTGTGAAATTGAAGTGGGGTTGAAGAAAAAAAAAATGCTTAAAGTAATTTTGTGATGTATTAAAGTGCTTAGGAGGGTGAGTCACTATTCCTTAAATATATCCTACCCGTCCCTTAGCCCACATTACAACCATGAAAAAGTCCTAATTGATTTTAGATCGAGTGAGCTTACATTAGTAGAGATTTACATTAAGGGCAAGCCTATGGTACCAATTGCATGCATGTGACTTCTCTGTGAGAGTGAGCGATTTTCTTTGATATATGTGAGTCATTAAAATATATTTGATCATGAGATTCGAATGTGTGGATTGAACTCGCTCTCTTGTTCTTGTTGTGAGGGCACATGGTTTCATGAGGGATAGGTAACGTTATTAGACTTCTCTATGATGTTGGTTGTTCAAGCCATGAGTGCATTGTGACATTGAGTCGGTTTTTGAGGTTAGGATTGTTGTGAGCATGTTGTCTTTGTTCGAATATGTTTAAAGAAGGGCATAAGAAAAGGGAAGTGTGTTGATGCATAGTCTAGAGCCTAATTGTAGCAAATAACCATGGTCATAGATGTAGTGTGCTTTGAATGATAAGAGCTTAATTTTATTTTGTTTACTATAGTGATGGTTTGTTCGAGGACGAACAAAGGTTTAAGTGTGGGGTAGTGATATTTGGCATATTTCGATATGTGTTGATGTTACTTTGCCCATGTTTTAACCACTTCTTGATGTTATTTAATCTTTAAAACGCCCAACATGGTGTAATTATTGGTTTGATGACTAATTAAGTTATGTGTGACGATTTAAGGTGTTCGGAGTGCAAAATATGAAGAAAAGGTGGTTTAGCCAGAGGAAGAAGGGTTGGATGCGTCGCATCCAACCTAGGAAAACATCATCCTGCATGCAACCTTAGCAGTGAAGTTGGGCCATAGCGTTCGCCATCGCGTGCGAAACTGGGAAGTAGAAGAGAAGGCTGGATGCGTCGCGTCCACCCTCGCATGCAAAGCTGAGAAATAGAGGACAAGGTGGATGCGTCGCATCCACCTTAGCATCAATCCCTGAAGCCGAAGTGGACTAGGAATAGGAGAGCTTTGGCCCACGACTTTTGTACGCAATATATAAGCTAAAAACGCCTCTTTTAGGTTATCTAACATATTGGGAAGGGGGAAAAGCCACGACAAAGCTGTGGAGGCCGGAATTCATCAAGTTTCATCTTTCTCCCACCAAACATAGTAATTTTTATGTTTCTTTATATGATTTGTTGTTTGGCTACCATGTCTATGTGGAGCTAAACTTCACGTTCTAGGGTTGTGGTTCTTTCATGACTATTGTTATTCGGATATTGATTTTGACTTCTTGATTTATCATATTAGTTTATTTATTCAATCTTGCACTTAATTATTTAATTGCTTGATCATCAATTGAATATTATCTACGAATCTAGAATTGAACTCGAAAGTGGGAATTCTATATTGCATATAGGATTGAGTAGGGCAAGTTCTTGAACTCGGGCATCGGGGAACGGATTCGTGTTAGGATAGACATATACCTAATTGCCTTGCTTGGTTGATTTACAGGAATTATAAATGCGTTCTTGTTGATTCTCACTCCATAGACATATAGGCGTTAAGTTAGCTGGAATAGGCGAGTAAGAACTCGACAGATTCTTATGAGCAATATTAACCCTGTCAACCAATAAGCTAGATAAATTAGTCGGTCAATTCAATTGAAGAATACAATAGGATTGTTAGATAGACCATAACCCTAGATCGTTTTCATTACATTGATATCATTAAAATCTGCTCTTTCTCTGTTCAAAGTTTATTATTTATATTTTTCTTATTTAATTAGTTGGAATAAAATATTTTTAGATTTAATTCTTGTTTAGATAATTAGGATAGTCTAATTTAGTTAATAGTTAATCATAAGTCCTCGTGGGTTCGACATCCGACTTTTAGTCACTTTATTACTCGACGACCGCGTATACTTGCGTGAGTGTGTTTGGTCGCAACAGTGTGGCCAGTTTTATGTATCTATGTTACTATTGAATGTAACTCAAAATGCTTATATTTCTCTGTCTGAACGCGTGCTTCTCTTCGCGAGCGCGAAGAGCAAATATACCAGCCTCTCAGTTCCTTTTCGCGAACGCGAAGTTCCACTCGCGAACGCGATGAAGGAAACCAGATGGTGCATCAGAAAAATTCCAGCAGAGTTCCAAGTCCAAAATCCAACCCGTTAACCATCCGAAACTCACCCGAGCCCCTCGGGACCTCAACCAAATATACCAACAAGTCCTAAAATATCATACGGACTTAGTCGAACCCTCAAATCACCTCAAACAACAGTAAAACCATGAATTACACCCCAATTCAAGCCTAATGAACTTTGAAATTTCTAATTTCTACAAACAATTCCGGAACCTATCAAATCACGTCCGATTGACCTCAAATTTTGCACACAAGTCATAAATGACATAACAAAGGTATTCCAATTTACAAAATCGGATTCCTACCCCGATATCAAAAAGTCAACTCCCGGTCAAACTTCTCAAAAAACAACTTTCGGCATTTCAAGCCTAATTCCTCTAGGACTTCCAAATAATATTCTGGACACGCTCCTAAGCCCAAAATCACCATACAGAGCTATTAGAATTACCAGAATTCGAATCCGAGATCGTTTACACATAGGTCCATATCCGGTCCACTTTTCTAACTCAATTTTTCAATTATGAGACTAAGTGTCTCATTTCACTCCGAGTTCCTCCCGGACCCGAACCAACTAACCCGATATAACATAATATAGCTGAATAACACAAAAGAAGTAGAAATGGGGAAAACGGGGCTATAACTCCCGAAACGACCGGTCGGATCGTTACATCCTCCCCCACTTAAACATACGTTTGTCCTCGAACGTGCCGAGAGTTGTACAAATAGCCAAGAAATGGCTGTGTAACTTTCCCATGCACATACCCAGGGGTGATCCCATGTCACCCTATCCCATACAGGTCCGATAGCATAGCAAAACTGAAATTCCTATAGTCAACCTATCCCACAAGCCTTCGAATCAAATTGCCGACATCCGAAATTTCTTATAAGATCAGAAGTTCACATCTACATACCGTATAAGTCTGAACAAGCTGTACCAAAAGCCGTACCCTTAACTCAAATACTCAAATTCAAATACCGCATAGCTCGAATGCTCGAGGCAATGATTTCAAATCACAGTATCGATTCAAATCAACCTAGTGATGGTAATAAGCATCATATCAGACAAAACCTCATTCTAAAACCTTTGTACACTGCCGATGATGAAAGAAACATACCGAATTCATAACCATTCATTAGACCAACAGGTTATGGAGCTCCCGTTCCTTCTACAAGAACTATAGCCAATTTCAAAGCCGACTTCCGATATTATCCTCCCAATTATACCACAATTAAATCTGATAGCATCCAATCTAGGCCCAATGACCTCGTCTCATCCAACACGACTACTCTAATGACATGACACATCAATACAATCTAAAGCCACAACCCATGCAATCCGTGCACCAGATAGCAACATTCCAAATGTACCCAATCGTAACAATGACCCAAACAGGCGAACCGTTCCGCAAGCTCGACGAGTACCACCCCGACGCAATGCTAAGAACCCATCACACACCGCAGAACCATAACACATGAATCTTACATGAGGGATCATATTTCCACATAACTTTGCTGCAATATGCGACTCTATCCAAATACTGGTCCAGATGAAAACACCTCAAGCCACCCTGCTAAAATCAATAACCATGTGCAGTTCGACATCAAGTACCCAAAGTGCATTACCATAACCACGGAGAAGCAAATGACACTATGCCACATAAAATATGAAATAACATAACCAATACATTATCAACCAAGCAATATCCAATACTATTCTCGCTCAAATTTCGCTATAAGGTGACAATAGAACTGCACCATATGTGCATATAACCATGAATCACAACTCCTCGTAGCATAGAAGAGTAACTCACATATCATTTCAGAACACGAATAAGTTTCACATCAACCGAAGGGCACATCCTTAAACAATAGCAGTATGGAGCAAGCAATCCGGCTTGGTGTAGAATACACATCCTAATTGGGCCTACCAATGGGCCCCCAAATCAACTATGGTCAGCCACCAATAGATAAACAACCTCCGAAAGTCCATAATGATGGAATCATAATACCTTCTCTCATCTGGCTAGCTCCGGCCAAAACTTCACAGTCCACAACCATGAAACAATCTTTCCTGAGAACTCCCAATCTCCAATTCCATAGAACACATGAATCACCATATTTGATTCCACCTCCACCGCCCGAATGCCTAAAACCTCTCTCATACACAATCATCCCACGAGAAATACTTAAAATTCTTCAGTTCCACCTCGCAAAAATTTGAATATCAATAGTCGATCAACCAGAAGAGTGTCGCAATACCAGCGAAGTACCCATAAATCAAAACACACTGCCCCTTCGGAAATGTACACTCTCATCAAGCTATACCAGATAGTAATATCATTTACCAAGTCATCGAATACCGTTCATGATGCCTAAGAATTTATGTCCTTCCCTTCAAAACTGAACTGTGACCTTGTACATGTAAATCCTATTCACGCACAACACACCACATCTATTATGCCATCATGTGACAAGCATAAGAATTCCATTATCAACTCTGAGTCACTAGCAAATTACATACCTTATTAGTCAGAAACCTTTTTCTTGCTTCTTTCAAGGAGGAAATCATAACACACAACACGTTCCGTACATCGGTAGAAAATATCCGGTTCAAACCATGGTAGAACCCATCCTGAACACTTTGAAATCCATTCGCACATTACCAAGCTATCTGAACTGAATTCCTCTAACTCCACCAAGACACACAGGTTGCCAAATTCGAGAGCATTGCCACAAAACACCTGTAGATACTAGCCACATCATAAGTACCCAAAGAACCGAGCATACCTATTACTGTGCTAACCCAACCTACTACCAAGTTGTCCTATTTTTCCAAGTTCTTTCTAAATTGCCTTCAAATTGCTACTTTTTCCTTGTTAGAACACTAATATCCTTAACTAAAACTTACCCCACGAACTCTAGCATAGAATCACACCGCTCTAAGGCTTATAAGACGCCAAATTCCCTTTTTATGTATTCCAAAGGTTCCACAACCAAAAATGCTTACTTCAAAGAGACTTTATGTGAATCTAAAACTGTGTCCTTCACCTTCTTGATACTGAAATGCATAATTCATAATGATATAATATGCCACGAGTCTCAACACCGTTCAATGCAACTCCCAGTTTTCTAGCCATATTTATAAATCTTGAATCCATTGTAACCATTCTTGAATTAACCGACCAAACGGACCGAAACGACCTATGCCCCATTAGTACACTAACACCCAAGGGAATAAAGAGTAACCCACACTCTTACGCAACCGAGAAAATTCCCGCTCCATGTACACTACATTCTCTGTGAATAACCACTCAATTATTTTATGGTCCTCCTATAACCATAGAGTGTAATACAACTTGTGTCCATAAATCCCTTTACCCGAGTCATCCTCGACCTCGACCTCTGCAAGTCATAACTGATTTATCGGTATACCCCAAACTGAAACTAATACGACCCATAACTGTGTAATCAACTCGTCGATAGAAGACTCCCCCACTTAGACTTAAGCTGCAATTATATAAAATTAGAACCCGTAAGGATTTCTCCTTCTCAATTACCAAGGTCTCGCACCGTTAACCTGCCAGACTTCTCGAAGTCTTTTATTAAGCCTTTCATGAACATTCTGAATCTCCAGCCAAAATCATACACGCGACCTCCTACCGGGTAGCAAGTAATATTCCTCGCAAAGCTTCATCAACATCACGCCACCGCTAGCTGCACACAGGAGATAACCCACATGTGGAATTCCTTACTGACATCTTCCAATGACACTGCACTGAGTGCAATAACCACTAAATCCGTAAATTCTCTTGAGTTCATGCTCGCCCACCATTTGTATAAGTCTGCACTTTCCCTATTGACATCAACTATATGTCAACAATACCATCCGAACTCAAGTCATATTGCACCTGACACGATAATCAGATCTTCACGCCTCTATTCATTTCAAACACACTCCTTTCTGCCATATTCAATTTTCCTTTGTACACTAACCATCACTCCAAATAGAGTCTGCAGGCCGATTCACATACTAACACGATTCCAGACCATTCTACACTTTTTCAAGGTACACGACTACCCTACTAGTGAATTCATATGCTAATCTGCCACTCTTACTTCGGTTAAATCATCTCCTTTAAGAAACTTCTCAACCTCTACTTCTCCTACTTGACCTGCTAGTACTTCAACCACCACGAAACACTTCTCGTCATGTCTTCCCTCATACTTTGCTACCCAACCGCTGTATCAAATCGAAATGTATCTCTGTCGCACCTGAACCAATATAATGTTACCGACTCTAAGTCTCTTCGAAGATCATCTTTCTCTATCCATCAATATCAAAAATACCCATTCGCAACAATAATTACTACACAATCACTTACTCTTCTTGAGTCCAAACTCATTGACAAGACATGAGAATTTAATTTGCCCCAAAATTTAACAACGTGAAAGATCCTTCAAAGCATTCACACTCGAGACCGTACGTCACATCAAAATGAAAATCAAGCGCCTAATGGCCTTCCTTTATATTTCAAGGAAACACTTCTCGTCACATTCAAATCGTCTTAACACATCCCGCAGTTACATCATACTTATCACAAAGCCATTCCACCGCTCATCGAGCCACGAATTCCACTCATAGGGGCATTACCGGACATATGAGTCCAAATATATAGGTTACAACTGAAGCTACCAAGCCAAAACTACGGTTTAAACCTAGCCTCAACTCCTCCAGACTAGCCCATCACCAAAACACATAATACACATCTCGAACCTCATTCATAGAATCATAAGCCGACAATGCACAACTGATACAGAGCGTTCATGTGCGCATACGAATGCGTGGAAGGAATTCAAAGAGTTATGTTTCAAGCTGAATCAATTTCGCACGATAGTATACAAGAAAGTAAAATTTTCCTAAGGGTTCTGCAGCCTCTCAAAGATAAGTACAGACGTCTCCGTACCGATCCGCAAGACTCTACTAAACCCGTTCATGACTCGTGAGACCTATGTAACCTAGGCTCTGATACCAATCTGTCACGACCCAAAACTAACCTCTGTTGTGATGGCGCCTATCGTGGAACTAGGCAAACCGACTCATTTCCAAAACAAACCGATATATTTTCATTTCAAAGATAATTTTAAGGTTATTTAACATAAAACCTCCATTTAAAGAGTTTAAATCAAAGAAAAATGGAAGTGCGGAAAAGAAAAGACCGACATCGGGGTGTCACTAGTCATGAGCATCTACTACAATCTGTCTAACAATATCAAGGCTAACTCAACCTGAAAAATTGCTAAATACAACTAGAGGAAGATAAGAGGGAGAAGAGCAGGGGCTGCGATCGCCAAATAACTACCTTGCTATCTCCAAGAAAATCTACAACCAGAACACTCAACAACCGCTACTGTGTCCAGCTACACCTGAATCTGCACACAAGGTGCATGGAATAACGTGAATATGCCAACTCAGTAAGTAACAACAATAAATAAAGGCTGAGCAGTAGTGACAAGCAATAAAGCATATAACGTTCATATCATGAAATCTCAGTAAAGTACGACATGCTTTAAAAATTAGTGTTTGAATCGAATCATCTCGTTGAAACCCGGTTCCAGTAAAAATCATTTAAAGATATTTTTCCAACAGTTTTTCAAACCAAGGCTCAATGCAAAGGTGAGCAAAAATGATGAAATCATAAACACCCCCTCGGGCAAAACATGACTCATATACAGCCACTCGGGAAAACCTCACAGTCACTCTTGCCACTCAGGCATACCTCACAATCACTCTTGTCACTCGGGCATACCTCACAATCGCTCTTGCCACTCAGGCATACCTCTCAATCGCTCATGCCTCCCAGTCACTCAGCACTCGGCACTCGTACTTAGTAGGTACCTGCGCTCACTAGGGGTTTGTATAGACTCCGGAGAGGCTCCTTCAGCCTAAGTGCTATAATCTGTACGGACAACTCACGTGCTATAATAATAAAGTATGTTGCAGGCGGGCAGCCCCGATCCACACTCTTCTTCACAAATCAGGCCCTCGACCTCACTCAGTCATAAATATCTCAAGCCACTCGGGCATTTCAGTAAAACAGGGCATTCGGTCCAAATCATTTATATGCATCAAAATAGAGTCATAAAACTGATTTATGCGGTAAACAAGTATAAATATGACTGAGTATAGATTTTCAATCGAAAACAGTGAGAGGATGGTAAGAAACAACCCCTAAGGGACCAAACAGCATTGGGGCAAGGCCCAAACATGTCATTCAACCTAATTTACAGAAATTCTTTCTAAAACATATATGTATCAAATGGTTTCAACAAAGTATGCAACTTTACAGTTGCTACGGGACGGACCAAGTTACAAATCCCCAACAGTGCACGCCCACATGCCTATCACCTAGCAAGTGCGTCACTTCAAAATAGTAGAATGATACTAAATCCGAGGTTTCATACCCTCAGACCAGATTTACAATCATTACTTACCTCAAACCATGAAATTCTTATTCTGCAGTGTCCTTTCCTCGTGAATTGGTGTCCAAACGCCTCGAATCTGGTCATAAATAATTCGTTTCAGTCAATAAAATTAATTGGAATTAATTCCACAAGATAATAATGATTTTCCATAAAAATCCAAAAATTAGCTCAAAAATCGCCCGTGGGGACCACGTCTCGGAACTCTACAAAAATTATAAAATCCAGAAACCCATTCAACCACGAGTCTAACCATACCAATTTTATAAAAATCTGACCCCAACTCGACCCTCAAATCTTCAATTTAAACCAAGAAGGTTTTCAAATTTTTTCCAACTCAATTCACCAATTAAATGATAAAAACAACCATGGATTCGGGTAATTTAACCAATATTGAGTTAAGAATACTTACCCCGTTGTTTCCTCTGAAAATCACCCAAAATTGCCTCAATTCCGAGCTCCAAATTGCCAAAAACTGAAAATGAGACGCAATCCCATTTTCAGAACTTAAACTAACTGCCCAGACTTTTCTTCTTCGCAAACGAAGTCAGTGCCTCGCGTTTGCGAAGCACAAAATAGCTCCCGTATAAATTCCTCCTTCGTGAACGCGACATCACCCTCACGTTCGCGAAGCACAAAAATGCCCCTGCCTCAATGTCTTCTACGCGAACGCGTTCAACCATCGCGAATGCGATGCTTCGTTCCCTCTCACTACGCGAACGCGACACCCCCCTATGCGAACGCATAGACCAATTGCCTGGGGTCTTTGGCTGCTTCTTCTTTGCGAATGCGTAACACCTCTCGCGTTCGCGATGTATACCCAGTCCACCCTTCGCGAACGCGTGCTTCTCTTCACGAACGCGAAGAGAAAATATGCCAGCCTCTCAGTTCCACTTCGCGAACGCGATGAAGGAAACCAGATGGTGCATCAGAAAAATTCCAGCAGAGTTCCAAGTCCAAAATCCAACCCGTTAACCATCCGAAACTCACCCGAGACCCGCGGAACCTCAACCAAATATACCAACAAGTCCTAAAATATCATACGGAATTAGTCAAACCCTCAAATCACCTCAAACAACACTAAAACCATGAATTACACCCCAATTCAAGCCTAATAAACTTTGAAATTTCTAATTTCTACAAACAACTCCGGAACCTATCAAATCACGTCCGATTGACCTCAAATTTTGCACACAAGTCATAAATGACATAACAGAGGTATTTCAATTTTCAGAATCGGATTCCGACCCCGATATCAAAAAGTCAACCCCCGGTCAAACTTCTCAAAAATAAAACTTTCGGCATTTCAAGCCTAATTCCTCTACGGACTTCCAAATAATATTCTGGACACGCTCTTAAGCCTAAAATCACCATTCAGAGCTATTAGAATTATCAGAATTCGAATCCGAGATCGTTTACACATAGGTCCATATCCGATCCACTTTTCTAACTCAAATTTTCAATTATGAGACTAAGTGTCTCATTTCACTCCGAGTTCCTTCCGGACCCGAACCAACTAACCCGATATAATATAATATAGCTGAATAACACAAAAGAAGTAGAAATGGGGAAAACGGGACTATAACTCTCGAAACGACCGGTCGGATCGTTACATCCTCCCCCACTTAAACATACGTTTGTCCTCGAACGTGCCGAGTTGTACAAATAGCCAAGAAATGGCTGTGTAACTTTCCCATGCACATAACCAGGGGTGATCCCATGTCACCCTATCCCATACAGGTCCGATAGCACAGCAAAACTGAAATTCCTATAATCAACCTATCCCACAAGCCTTCGCACCATTAGTTATATATTTTATTTTGAATTTAGTTTTGAAAGAATTAGTTTTGATATTTTAGAAAAGAATTCCTTGGTTTTAAATTATTGTTGTCTTTTATACTTCGTGTGTATTCTGACTCATGTTTACCTTTAATTATTAATATAACTTTAAAACTCGTGACAAATATCATTAATAATAGTAAGATTCTCATGATAAAACCATCCAAATAATAAAAAAGATCATACTTCAGCAAATTATTCGTGAATTAAGAGAGATAATATTCAATAAGTTGAATTCAAGTGCCATCACTATATTATCAATGAAAGTTCAATTCAAGTACCATCACTAAATATTATCAATGAATAGCTTTTAATTAGTTGACTATAATTCACTTTTATAATTCAAAAAATTAAAATTGTATATGCAGATAAAAATAGATATTGCAAACACTATTATAATGATTTATCTGAATGCATATTACTTGAAATGTTAATAGATTTTTATACCTTTTGAGAATTATATTACATAACGATACCTTCGTGTTGGTTAAGATAATAATAATAATAATAATAATAATAATAAGTATTAAATTTTTACCTTAATTTTTATGATAATCATTTTTTTTCAGAAACACATGTAGTTGGGTTTAAATAATACCCATCCAATTAAATTGTTCGTATGATAGTTAAACCTAATAATATGGAGTTTTTTTTTGTTTGTATTTTTCAGTTTGATTTAGAGTAAGGAATAAGATGAGATTTATATTATGTACTTGAGCAGACATAATTTATTTTTTTAAGGCCATGAAGAATATAATATTATTACATGATATATTTGAGTACAAGTTAGCATATTATTCTGTCATGTCGAGCAACTAAATCAAATGCGCAATTCATATACCAAAATCGTGATAAGACATTAACATAAGTTTATGTGATATACGTAATTTTTTCTTTATTAAGTTGGCTATACATTATCAATATTCATCATTTTCAAGAGCTTGTGCTTATTTTAATTTTATTTTATAACTCAATTACATAGGTTAATAATATTTGCGTAATTTTTAAAAAATTTATACTCACAGATATGAAGTACACGCGCAACACGCATACTCTAAAACTAGTATAAATTGTGGCTAATTTTGTAATTTGTCCATTTTACTTTTATATTTAGTTGTGCGGAAACCGTTGGCACTCTTAAATGGCGCCATTGGACGAAGCCGTACCAACCAAATCGAATCTCCTACTACAGCTAACCCAACTATTGGAGGAATTGCAAATATTCCAACATATGCTACCACAATCACCACTGCTACACCTACTCCTATCACTACCATCCGCCATCCCAGAGAATCAATCATTGCTAGGCATACCACTCACAATGGAGTGCCTGCTGTCACGACCCGAAATTTTCCACCGTCGGGACCGTGATGGCACCTAATAATTCACTTGCTAGGCAAACCAACGTTATAAAATCATTAAACCAATTCCTTATTCCTATTCAGTAATTAATAATAATTAACTAAGATGAAATATAATAAGTGTGGAATATCATAAAACCGTATTAAATACTACCACCCAGATCTAGAGTCATAATTCACGAGCATTCTAGAATTTACTACAAGTAATAGTCTGAAAGAAATACAACTGTTTGAATGAAAGAAAAAAGTAGGACATAAAAGATAGACGGGGACTTCAAGGTCTGTGAATGCCGACAGATCTACCTTGAGTTTCCGGACAGCGGACCAATAGCAAATTCTCGATCAACCTGAGCCGGTACCAAAATCTGCACAAAAAGTGCAGAGTGAAGCATCAGTACAACCGACCCCATGTACTGGTAAGTGTCGAGTCTAACCTTGGGGAAGTAGTTACGAGGATAGGACAAGACACCCATATATAACCTGAACAGTATAATCATGTTAGTGCCAACAACAGTAAATAAAGAAATAACGTAGAAATAATGGGAAGGGGACATACAGTGGGGGGAATACAATATAAAGAGTGAGAATAATGAAAAGACAGAATTAAACCGAAAATCCTTAAACAAATTGAGCAAATAAAACAGCAAAGGAAAACTGCACGGCATCACCCTTCGTGCTTTTATTCTAAACCTCACCAAATAAATAAATAGAATGGCACGGCATCACCCTTCGTGCATTAAACCTCTCATAATATACACGGCATCAGCCTTCGTGCTTTACACTCTTCCTCACAATATAAATAATGCAAGCACGGCATCACCCTTCGTTCTTTACACTCTTCCTCACAATATAAATAATGCATGCACGGCATCACCCTTCATGCTTTACACTCATCCTCTCAAATCACAGAATCAATAACAACGGATAGACAGGAGTGTCACAAAGAAACCAGTATTTTACCCATAATCAATAGAACAATATAACCTCAACCTTGAATCAATATTCGAAAGTTACCAAATCTCAGTGAAACCAAGATATAAGTCACCCAACATTTCAAATAACCCACTAAGCATGGATAGTAGAATTTAAGGCTACCAAATAGACAAGAATAGAATTTCACTGCATGCTATGACTCGACAACGACGCATAGATGCTCGTCACCTCACCTATACATCGTATTTAACAACCAAACACGAAGCAAATAAACACATAATACCTATTCCCTCAAGCCAAAGTTAGACACGACACTTACCTTACTCCGAAAATCACTTAATTCTCAATCACAGCTTTCCTTTGGATTTCACCTCCAAACCACTCATATCTATTCAAAAATGACTCAATAACATCAAATAATGCTAAAGGAATCAATTATATTTCATAAATTAAATTTCTTAAATTTTCCTCCAAAAAGTCGAAAAATCGACCCCGGGCCCGCTTGGTCAAAACCCGAGGTTCGGACCAAAATCCTTTTACCCATTCACCCCCGAGCCTGAATACGTAATTAGTTTTGGAATCCGACCTCAAATTGGGGTCTAAATCCTCAAATTCGTGAAATCCATAGTTTCTACCCTAACCCCTAATTCTACTATGAAAACTCTAAATATTTGGTTGATAATTCATAAAATATAATGGGTAATTGAAAGAAATTGATTTAGAATCACTTACCAATATTCTGGGGAAGAAATGGCTCTTGAAATATCACCTCTCACCGTTTGTTTTCTGAGAAAAATAAATTTTTGGCTAAATCCCGTGTTTGGATTCTGTTAAGTGCTCGGCGACAGTGTTCATCACGTTCGCGAGAGCACTGTCGCATTCGCAAAGAGTGTAGGCTGCCAAGCCTTCACGTTCGCGAGATAGGGTTCACGTTCGTGTAGGCTACCCCCCCCCCCCCATGTCCTTCGCGTTCGCGATGAAGGAACGATCGACTCTCCCCCCAGGTGTGCCTAACACAATGCATTCGCGATAAGTTGGTCATGTTCGCGAAGGGTAACGCCCCCATCGCTTCGTGTTCGCGACCAAGCCTTCGCGTTCGCGAAGAAGAAAACTTCAGCTGCCCAGTTTTACTCTTTGTGTTCGCGAGAGTATCTTCCCGAACGCGAAGAAGGACATGCTAGATCCTGTGGCCTATCCGAAACTCACCCAAGCCCTCGGGGCTCCAAACCAAACATGCACACATGTCTACAAACATCATACGAACTTGCTCGCACGATCAAAGCGCCAAAATAACACCTACAACTACGAATTTAGCACAAAATCAAATGAAATTCTCAAGAACACTTTAAAATCCATATCTTCTCAACTGGATGTCCGAATCACGTCAAATCAACTCTGTTTCTCACCAAATTTCACAGACGAGTCTTAAATATCATAATGAACTTGTACCGGGCTCCCGAACTAGAATACGGACCCGGCACTAACAATGCCAAACATCAATCAATTCTTAAAAATAACTCATTTTTAGACTTTTAATTTTCATTAAAAATTCATAACATGAGCTAGGGACCTCCGAATTCGATTCTGGACATATGTCGAGGTCCCATAATTCGATACGGACCCACCGAGATTGTCAAAAATGGATTCGGGTCAGTTTACCAAAAATGTTGACTGAAGTCAACTAAAATTAATTTTTTAAGGCATAAATTCTTATTTTCATCAATTTTCAACATAAAAGCTTTCCGAAAAAGGAAATTGACTGAGTTCGAG
>NW_027174933.1:0-28631 GCF_000390325.3 Nicotiana tomentosiformis
AGTAAAACTAACTAGACAAAATATCAACTAGTTAAAATAAAGGAAAAAATATTTTTGTAGTTTTTGATTTTTAAGATAAGATATAGCAAAAGAGTCAAAAATAGTTAAAATAGCAAATTATACCCAAAACCGACATTTAAGGACTAAAAGGTGCAAATTTCGGGGAGGGTCAAAAATTACATGTCTACAGCTGCCCCTCTTTGATTGGAAACACAAAGAGTTTTCAGACAAAGAACGACGAGACAAGTTTTTTGACTCGACCCTTATTTAAAGAGAGAAAAAATGAAAGAAAGAGAGTGCGATCGAGTCCTAGTCTTGGACAGCCTACATATCCCGGGTAATAAGGGAATCATGTCCCGTGTAGTTCCAAAGTGAGAAGAGTGATGGAGTATACCGAGGTGGAGAGCCGATTGAGGTGCCGTCGAGGTTCCGGTCCGCGGTTCCTGCCATTACATCAAAAATAAAAGGAAAAATTACATCAAAAATAAAGAAAAATACAAGATCCTATCTACTTCTTGTCTCGAATCTTCCTTGAATATCCACTTGATCCTTCAATCATGAAACTGGAAATTCAACCCCATTCTTCAGGTGGGCATCCTGCTGACTTGAATCTGAAGAAAACTGGAAGTTGACCCTATTCTTCAGGCGGGCACCCTGCTGCTTGCACTTGAAATAAACTTGAACTTGCGGTAGACTCGAGCTTGCAAACCTTATCCTTCATGCGGCTCGTGCTACTTCTGATTTGACTTGAAAAAACTGGAGGTTAACCCTATTTTTCAGACGAGATCCTGCTGCCTCTAACTTGAACTTGAAAACTGAAAGTTGACCCTGTTCTTCAGGCGGGATCCTGATGCCTCTTTGACTTGAACTTGTAAACTGAAAATTGACCTTGTTCTTCAGGCAGGCTCCTGATGCTTCTATACCTTGAACTTGAAAATTGAAAGTTGACCCCGCTCTTCAGGCGGGCTCCTGATGCTTCTCTGACTTGAAATTGTAAACTGAAGGCTGACCCTGTTCTTCAGGCGGGCTCCTGATGCTTCTTGAACTTGAAAATTGAAAGTTGACCCTGTTTTTCAGTCTCTGACTTGAAATTGTAAACTGAAAATTGACCCTGTTCATCAGGCAGGATTCTCTTGATGCTTCTCTATCTTGAACTTGAAAACTGAACGCTGACCCTGTTCTTCAGGGGGGCACCTGATGCCTCTCTGACTTGAACTTGTAAACTGAAAGTTGACCCTGTTCTTCAGGCGGGCTCCTGATGCCTCTTGAACTTGAAAATTGAAAGTTGACCCTGTTCTTCAGGCAGGCTCCTGATGCCTCTCTGACTTGAACTTAAAAACTAAAAGTTGACCCTGTTATTCAGGCGGGCTCCTGATGCCTCTTGAACTTGAAAATTGAAAGTTGATCCTATTCTTCAGGCGGGCTCCTGATGCCTCTCTGACTTGAACTTGTAAACTGAAAGTTGTCCCTATTCTTCAGGCGGGCTCGTGATGCTTCTCTAACTTGAACTTGGAAAATGAAAGTTGGCCCTGTTCTCCAGGCGGGCCCCTGATGCTTCTTGAACTTGAAAATTGAAAGTTGACCCTGTTTTTCAGGAGGGCTCCTGATGCCTCTCTAATTTGAACTTGAAAATTAAAAGTTGACCCTGTTCTTCAGGCGGGCTCCTAATGCTTCTTGAACTTAAAAATTAAAAGTTGGCCCTGTTTTTCAGGCGGGCTCCTGATGCCTCTCTGACTAGAACTTGAAAATTGAATGTTGACCCTGTTCTTCAGGCGGGCTCCTGATGCCTCTTGAACTTGGAAGTAAAATTAAATGTTGGCCCTGTTCTTCAGGCGGCCTCCTGATGCTTTTTAACTTGAAAATTGAAAGTTGAACCTGTTTTTCAGGCGGGCTCCTGATGCCCCTCTGACTTGAACTTAAAACCGATTTCTGAAATATTGTCCCTCGTTCTCCAGGTGGGTGCCTGCAATCAAAACAACACATCAAACAAAATTTTCTGCCCCAGTTTGCACTAGGAAGATTTGTAAGCTATTAGCAAAACTGTAATTCACCTATGTTATTGATGCAATGATGAGAGTAAAACTAAAGACTCGACTAGGATATGCATCTCCTGTGAGTAAAATCAAGAAAATTTGACTAGCAAATGCATCCGCTAAGAAAAAGAACCTGAGTGATCGGAACTAGGAAGTGCATCTCCTAGGGATGATCTCAAACGACCCATACTAGGAAGTGTGTCTCCTAGGAGTGAAATCTCAATTGAACCAAACTAGGAAGTGCGTCTCCTAGAGGTGAAACTTGAATGACTCAAACTAGGAAATGCGTCTCCTAGGGATGAACCTGAATGACCAAACTAGGAAGTACGTCTCCTAGGGGTGAAATCTCAATTTAGGAAGTGCGTCTCCTAAAAGATTAACCTGAAAGACCCAAACTAGGAAGTGCGTCTCCTAGGGATGAAACTTGAATGAACCAAACTAGGAAATGTGTCTCCTAGGGGTGAACTCTCAATTTAGGAAGTGCGTCTCCTAAAAGTATATCCTGAAAGACCCAAACTAGGAAGTGCGTCTCCTAGGGGTGAAACTTCAATGACTCAAACTAGGAAGTGCGTCTCCTAGGGATGAACTTAAATGACCCAAACTAGGAAGTACGTCTCCTAGGGGTGAAATCTCAATTTAGGAAGTGCGCCTCCCAAAAGTATATCCTGAAAGACCCAGACTAGGAAATGCGTCTCCTAGATGTGAGACTGAGCTTGAGGAAAACTATGAACTAAACTTGACTAAAGTAAAACTGACCCTATTCTCCAGGCGGGACCCCTGAACTTAAGTAAAACTAAAGACTAACGACTTAAGGAAATTAAACTGACCCTATTCTCCAAGCGGGACACCCTGAACTTAAGAAAATCTAATGATTAACAACTTAGAGAAACTAAAACTGACCCTATTCTCCATGCGGGACCCTTGAACTAAAGAAATGCTAAAGATTAACAACTAAAATTGACCCTATTCTCCAGGCGGGACTCCTGAACTTAAAGAAAAACTAAAAACTCTTCCGACTGGGGAGAATGCCTAGGAGGTATGATCTTCTCAACTAGGGTAATGTCTAGCATGTAAAAACCTTCTCAAATAACCTTTGTGCTCACAAAATTTGGGCACGACACCTGAAAAATTCAAGCTTCCAATCTTTGATTTGGACATAGTCTTCGTCCCTGTTTCAAGCAAAGAAGACTTGTGAGTTTAAAACATAGTGGTTGGTTTGTGGCCTTGATCTTGAGGGCGATTGCTCCTACACTTTCCATGATAACTTTGATTTTAACTTGGAAGACATTGATTGTTATTGGCTAACCACTTTCTCGGTCACGCTTATCACAGAAAATACCTATGATCTGTTCAAGCCCCAAATCCTCTATCTGTTGCATTGTGCCCATGAATAGAAATTTACCGAACCTTTGCATTTCACATGAATACCAAAGCACTTCAATTGTTATCAACTCAGTACGCATGCCACTTTTCCCTGACTTATGGCATTTTGATATGCTAGTCACCCTCCGCTTTGTGCAATTGGAAAGCTGGTAGCAAATTTTGAAGTCATTTCTCACTTGTTCTGACAGAGAAGACTCAAAAAGAGGACTTAAACAAAGCAAGAAGAACAAAGTAAGGGGACAGTGGAAAGAGATGACATCTAACAAGAGAATTACCAAGTAGAAAGTTATCTGATGTGACACCAACTCTAATGACCATGCCATGCATCTTGGATTAAGTGGCCTGATCTGTCAAGCAAGTATAATCTTCCATTCTTGTCATACCTCTAAGTTGTGAAACTAGGCTTCAATGCTCCAATTGTCCTATCTAATTCACGATCCTCAGTCGACTTGTAATGCCCTGAAGCGTTTTCACTATCAAGCCTCTCTCATTTTGTTCTTTCTCTCAACTCACCGTCGCCTTATGGTGCCCTTGAGGGTTTTCACCGATAAGACTCTCTCATTTTGTTCTTTTCTTCTTATTTCCTCTGATTCTGCAGATGACAAAGCATTAACCATGGTAAAAGTATCATATGCTCCTGGCATGTCTAACTCGGCACTCTCAAAGATCATCTGGGAGGTCTTTTTTTGGACTGTAATGTGGCTTTTGGACAGGGTTAGAAAGAAAGAAAGGCATGAAGGCTCAAATTCAAACTAAGAAAAAATGGTTAATTTATTTACAACTTTTGGAATCTATTTTAAAACTTTACCCCGGTTTCTAAAACAAGAGAATTTGACCCTCATTTTTTTTGTTTTAGATGGAATTTCTAAGAAAATTGCCCCACTCTTGACTTCGTGAGATTATGAAATATTTTATTTGGTGCGACCGAACCATAAGGCTACCTACGTATCTTGTGGGGACAAGAATCAGGTCGAACGTAGTTCAAAATACTACTTTTTTGTTGTTGCTATTTTTCTTTTTCTTCTTTTTCTTCGTTTTTCTTTTTTCTTTTTCTCTTTTTTGAATTTTTCTCTTGGACTGAACTTCTAAAACAAACCTATTGGGACACGAACTTCTTCTTCTTTTTCTTTTTTTTTCTTTTTTTTATGACTCTAACTTGATTCCAAAAGAGGGGAGGTCAAAGAGATCAGCACAGGCTCAAAAGGGTACCGAAGGGTATAAAGTATGAAATATTTTATTTGGTGTGACCGAACCGTAAGGCTACCTACGTATCTTGTGGGGACAAGAATCAGGTCGAACATAGTTCAAAATTCTACTTTTTTGTTGTTGTTATTTTTCTTTTTCTTCTTTTTCTTTGTTTTTCTTTTTTCTTTTTCTCTTTTTTTGAATTTTTCTCTTGGACTGAACTTCTAAAACAAACCTATTGGGGCACGAACTTCTTCTTCTTTTTCTTTTTTTTTCTTTTTTTATGACTCTAACTTGATTCCAAAAGAGGGGAGGTCAAAGAGATCAGCACAGGCTCAAAAGGGTACCGAAGGGTATAAAGTATTTGGGTAGCTGAAAGAGGGCCTCCCAATCTCTGAAAATGCCAAGTACGACACATGCAACTTGAGGATGAAAAATGAAGATCATGCACAATATTTCTTTTGTAGCATAGACATTGATATCCCAGATATGCCTTCCATCTTTCTTTAGTACCGTGTCAAGTACCAAACTCTCATTGGGTGATTTCTTCTTCACAATGAATACCCTCCGTCAGTTTGGGACAAACTCCATTGGCTTTATCTTGAACTCCAAGTTGTTTGCTTCAAATCGTCTGGGACGCACTCTCTTTTAATAATTTCTTGTCGTCCTATTAACTTCCTAACCTATCTGCCCTAGTTTCACAAAATTCGGGATTTAAATGATCTCAAAATGTCCAAATCGTTACTTGTTTCCCTCAAATATCTATGTCATCTTCAAAACTTATTTCATTGCTTCATGATTAGACTAACTTTCAAGACCAGGCTGAGAATTCCACGTGCATGTCATGTCACTGGAGTCACCATGAAAAGAACTATAAAAGGAAAAGAGAACTAAACAAAAACTAACTAGAAGTAACAGAAAATAGGAGATTGCATTAGACAGACGGTGAAAGGGTTTGAAAAATAAAACAAGCAAAATAGACATGGGTTACAACCCTGGAACAATCCTAGATAACACTAGACAAGTTACTACAACTAAACGAACTAGGCAAAATAAAAGGAAGAAGGGTTTGAGTCTCAAGATAATATCCGGATTATAACCCTAAAATAACCCGGACATCAGAAATGACAACAAAATAAACCACCAAAACTCCTCCCCGGCTAGCCAAGAAAGGAGTGTCTTTCCAATTACCAAACTCGACATCTTAGCCACTGAGTCACATATCTACATTACTAGGACCTTCACAAGTCTTTATCACAATGACCTCATCAGATTGCTTTTGGGTCCTCTTTGCCAACTCGTTCTTAAGATCAACTTCTGGAACCTTGATTGATACCACTGAACATTTCGCGGCAAGTGGCCCTCCAAGGGATTCAAAAGAGTTTTCATATTTCTTTTCAACACAAATCATGCCCACCAAATGCGTCTCATTATGAACAGGCAATGGACTTTGGCTAGTATCCGATGCATCTGGATTTTGCACGGTAATGTCACCTGCATCAATAAGCTTCTGGACTGCTCTTTTCAGATGCCAACACTTTTCTATACTGTGTCCCGGGGCATTAGATCAATATGCGTACCTTTGAGAAAAATCAAAATTCTTTGGAAGGGGGTTCGACATTTTTATCCGAATTGGCTTCAACATATCCAATTGCCTCAACCTTTAAAACAAACTAGCATATGATTCTCCAATAGGAGTGAAAGACTTTTCTCTTTGCTGCTGCCTTTTCATTTTGTACTCTGGCCTCAGTTGGAACCTCTTGCAGGTAGGTGGTTGACATGCATGAGGAGGCGGGTAAAACATTTGTGGAAGTGGTGCAGGCCAATGCGAGTCTTGTGGATGTGGAGCATATGGCGGTGCATTATGGATAGAGTAGTGGGAAGGTGAGGTATGACTTTGGGGATTTTGTGGAGAGAAGTAGCATCAGGGAGGATTATCTGGAGTACGGAGATATTCATGGGGTCGATGTTGAGGCTGAAAGCGTTGAGCAGGAACGCCTACTGGGACTTGTCATTGGCGGGGCTCAACAACATCAGGAGGGCTATTTTTAGGAAAGGTAATTGGAGTACGAACGATGGAGCTACTAGGGAGGTTAGGAAAGCTGTGATAAGCGGGAAAATTCGGAGAATATGGTGGATCATTTGACACTATGACCGGAGCTTGGGTAAGGGTACCATCTAGGAAGCTAGGTGGTGGCAGGGGTGGTGCCTTCCCAGTCATCCAAGCCTGATACATGTCCGTCATGTGTTGTCTCAACATCCTTACCTCTTCAACCAACCTAATGTCCTGTTCAACCAACTAATTTCGGGTACCAATATCGACTAACTCAACTCTGTTGTCGTCTGCCATTGCCTTTCGACTTTATATTGTAGGAAAGAGTTACCAGTTTAAGAACCACAAACCAACCACCCTTCTGCTATAATGAAGATAACAAAGAGGAATAAAATGAAGTCATCACGTTAACGTTAGGGAATTTAACATAAGATAATCTCACATTATGTGCAATGCCCCTAGTCACAATTATCGATTCTAAAATGACTCCGAGGGTACGAAGGTCATATGGCATCATCCCAATTTTACTCTCATTGCCCTTTTCTTCTTCATTTCCTCTCTTACGCTCCTTGATTTGCTCATTTCTTCCCTCTCTTTTCTTTCTGATTATCGCTCTTTTTATTTTCTCTCACTTCTCACTTCTCACATCCCTTAACTTTATCTTCTTTTTTTTTAAATTTTAAAAATGATTTGATCGAACCCGATGAAGGTTGCCTACCTTTTTTCTTTCTTTTTTTTTTCTTTTTTTTCTTTTAATTTCTAAAATGATTCGATCGAACCCGATGTAGGTTGCCTACGTATCATGTTCCACATGAATCAGACCAAGCGTAGTTCTGAAAAAGTAATGGACAAAATATACTAAAAATAAAAATCTTTTTGGATTTTTCATTTATAACCTTTTTTGGTTTTCACATACAAAATAGGAAGTACGATAACAAAAAGACTCGACGAACTCAACTAGACTTTGACAGACTGTGACACCGCCTAAAAGAATCAATACTACTTGACAAGACATGTAAAATAAAAGACAAAATAGACTCAAAAATATAAAAAGTCTCCTCAAACAGCTGCTGAAAGCAATGGTCCTGACTAAGATGGTCATGGGGTATCTGTCATGCTCGAGCTCTGATAAATGAATCCATACCTGAATAAGAAAAAATAAGATCAAAGAAAGTTAGTGACTCGAGGCACTATGTGAGACCATAATACTTCCTATTGGGCTATGCAAGACATGAGTGAGGCTATCTTTGCAAAATGACCTACTTGGCCTAAATGTGACTAGAAGTGCAAACTCAACAAGGGTGACCACCAAGCTATGAAAAAATATCTCAAAAGGCCCATATGACCCCTAAACTCTCAAGAATCGTTGTCTCTAAGATTACTTTGCACAAATGACCCGACTTTGCAGAAATGGCCGATGTTGTCAAAAATGGCTAAGCATGAAAACTCAACAGGAATGGACCTTAAACTAAGAAGACACCTTGTGGTAGACTTAGGACTCATAAGACATGGGTTAACAAGATACTTTTGCAAAAATATCCCTATTTTGCAAAAACGGCCGATGTGGCTGAATGTGACTAGACATGCAAGATTTGGCTAAGACCCCCGAAGCCAAGAATTTGAGACTAACTAGGAAGACAGGAACCTATGTGGGTTGCCTACGTATCCCGCCCTGAATACCGAGTATCAGGTATGCGTAGTTCGGGAAGATTGGATACGAGAGAGAATATAAAAATGCAACTAACTTGGAAAAATTATTGTCTTTTTTTTTCCTTGAAAAATGATGAGAAAGTGTAAAATCTTTTTGTTGTTTTTCTTTTAGAAAACGGGGCAAGAAACTAAAAGTGACAAAACCCTCAATATTATCTCTTGCTTCATTTTTCACCCTTCTTTTCCAAACATTAGTCCACCAAATGACCTTTCTACCCTCACAGATGCAACATTTAGCACGTAGGATGATTGAATATCCTTTTGGGCCGGCGGGCCCATTTGACACAATTTGGACATGCTTCCTACAAAGGACACGGTACCTAGCACCGGGCCCTGCTAGGTCATAATGATATGATGCAAATAAAAATGACCTAAAGGCTGACCTACATTTGGGGTTCACTAACAAGGCAATTTGGGGGAGCGTACGGTCGATGGTGGCTGCTCAAGCTTTCCACCCACTCCATACGTCCGATGGCCCCCCCTCCCTAAAATAAGGGTGACTCAACAAAGAGTTCGTGTACGCGACGCATACTACGAGACTTGATTGACCAGGTAATGCAAATGATGACAGTTATAAAGCAGTAACACATAAAGGAAAAACTGTAAACACGTAAACAACTATCAAAAAATAAAACGACATAAACAAAAATAAAAATCAAATAAAGCAAATAAAATCATAAAAACCTCAACCGAATATTCAAAAAATCCAACAAGATCAAGTACCAGTTCGAACCTGCAAGTCCCCATCAGAGTCGCCAAAGCTGTCACACCCTTTTTTTCACCTCACTAACCCTCTTTAAAAATTAATAAAGTGATTTGTAAGCTCAAAAGAATTTTTCAATTGATAGTGACAAGAATGTGTTTTAAAAGATATTTCAGAGTCGCCACCTGACATTTGGTTTCGGTATGCCAGATCACCGTTTTTAAAAAATATTAATTCTCCTTCAAAACACATTTGACTCTAAAACTGACTGCACCAGAAATTCTAAGTAAGGGGGTTCATTTGACTCAGGGAGAAGGTGTTAGGCATTCCCCGAGTCCCGTGAAGGTCACGGTTGCATGCATGATCTAGTTGTCTTTAAAGAACACTCAAAATGAGGCAAAAACGCACGGAAGAAATATAAACACACAAGCGGCTCGAGGTCGTCCCCACCTAAATAAAATAACATAATAGGAAAATACTAAAAGTCTATACTATGCTCACTCCACGATGTCCG
The DNA here is from genome assembly GCF_000390325.3 of Nicotiana tomentosiformis. Lineage (NCBI taxonomy): Eukaryota > Viridiplantae > Streptophyta > Magnoliopsida > Solanales > Solanaceae > Nicotiana > Nicotiana tomentosiformis. Next base: position 9,582 of record NW_027174933.1, read on the forward strand.
TCACGGCCTCCAATTACATTCACTACGGGACATACCCCGGATAGAAATACATACAAAATCCACGGGGCATTCTCCTGAGTATAAACTAAAGGGAACGACCTCTTACCTCGAATAAAAATGAAACAAAAGACCTGAGGTTTGCCTACCCAAATGTGGTCGGCCTAAACATGCTCCTAACGATGAGTAATAAATAAAGCAATAATGCAAAATAAAGAACTAACAAAAATCATTTAAAGCTCAAATTACTATAATTTTTAGTTCTTTGCACGATCAATCTAACTTACAATGTTCAAATCTATTTTTTTCTTTTTAAATCAGACAAACCCCCACGGCCCATTTAATTCTTTAACTGTTCATCTATCTTAATTGCTTACTGAGAAAAAATAATTTTGATAATAAATAGATTAAGCAAAGAAGCCAAAGCATCAATTAATAACTAAACCAAGACAAGTAAGCAGAGAGTTTCATGAATCAATTTCAATACCAAATAAAGCAAATAAGAGATTTCAAGTTAAAGAGGTACGAGTGGACCTTAGAGCAGCAAAATAGATTTCCCTTGATGCTTTGGAAAATATACAAGGACCTCCGATCAAAATCGAACAAATCGCAGTACGAACAGAAGACACGAAGCTTGAACCGCTAGACCAAAACTCGAACGGGGACCTCGAACGGGTGCCTCAACCGGAGTCGATGGCAACTCGTCTTTGACTGAAAGACCTCAACTCAACACCAACTACAACCTTCAGGAAAAGTAGGATTTTCCTTTGATGTGCGCCAAGGAAAACAAAAGTGAAATCGAATGGATTGGGCGATCTTGACTGGCCAATATTCTGACCTATACAACATGGCCGGTCGAACCACCGATCTGTAGAACCTGCCTTTAAGTTATGGGGAAATCTTCTTATCACACAAAACGCCAGATGCTAACCTCCATTTCATCCAACCTGCCCCTATACAGTGTGTGACATCCTCGTCGATCTCCTCGTTCCCTTGGATAATCGACCCAAGGTACTTATAACTTCCTTTCTTGGGGATGACTTGTGAATCAAGCCTCACGTCGTTATCCACTCCTCCCGTGACATCGCTGAACTTGCACTCCAAGTACTCAGTCTTAGTCCTGCTCAACTTGAAACCTTTAGACTCAAGGGTCTGTCTCCAAACCTCCATCCTCTCGTCAACACCTTCTCGCATCTCATCAATCAAAACTATATTTTTTTATTAAAGCCAGTTTCACCTCAGGCTATATTGACCTTTAGGTGTTGGGGGATTTGGCATTGACCCCTACCTCATATATTAATATAAAAAAAGTGAACACATGAAGGAGAGGGATATGAGACCTTACCTCCCCGAATTGCACTTGTGAATTGGACATTCCCAATTCATTTACACTTTTAAGCTCACAAAAAAGACTGCACTATTGTCTCTATTACACTGTAACATCATATACATTAAGAAGTAAGAAATATGGAACTAAGTTTAGCTTTCCTGATTCTTAAAGAAGGTACTCCCGCTTTGTCCAAAGTGTATGGACCTCTGGCCTATGCTGGCATATCCTCTTTCCTGTAATAGATTTCTGGGGAGTTGAATTATTGTTAGGTTGCACCATGTTTAGCTAACGCATCAGCTACTTGGTTAGTTTTCCTATAACAATGTTGGATCATGATATTCTGCTTCATTATACCATTTTTCATTGATCGGACTGCATATTCAAGACTCCATGGAACATTGATCTTTCCTAGTAACATATACACCACAAATTGTGAATCTAATTCTAGGATAACATGTTGCTTGTTCATAAGTATACACCAATTTATAGCAAAGGAAGCTGCCTCAACTTCAGCACAATTGTCAATGTAGAACCTTAGAGCTTTAGCAAATGCCTGAATTAACTCTCCATTTCTGTTCCTAACTACTCCTCCTAGTCCTGATGTCTTGTTTGTGCTATTGCTGTTACCATCTGTATTTATCTTCAACCAAAAATCAGGAGGTTTGTTCCAATTTACAATTCTACACATAAGATTGACAGTGATAAACTCCATCTCCCTGTAGATCTTTTGCCAGTCCCATGAGAAGTCAAAGATAATTCTTCTCTTCTTTGTCACATCCCTTTTTTCACCTCACTAACCCTCTTTAAAAATTAATAAAGTGATTTGTAAGCTCAAAAGCATTTTTCAATTGAAAGTGACAAGAATGTGTTGTAAAAGATATTTCAGAGTCACCACCTGACATTTGGTTTCGGTGTACCAGGTCACCATTTTTAAAAAATAATAATTCTCCTTCAAAACACATTTGACTCTAAAACTGATTGCACCGGAAATTCCAAGTAAGGGGGTTCATTTGACTCAGGGAGAAGGTGTTAGGAATTTTCTGAGTCCCGTGAAGGTCACGGTTGCATGCATGATCTAGTTGGCTTTAAAGAACACACAAAATGAGGCAAAAACGCACAGAAGAAAAATAAACACACAAGCGGCTCGAGGTCGTCCCCAAACTCCCTTTTTTTTTGTCTAATTCTCCTTCCCCACTCGTTGCTCTCACCTTTCGTCTAATCCTCCCTTTTTTTATGTACAACTATGTATGACTATATATTGTGAAAAGTGAGTTCTTGGGGAAGAAGAAAACTTGTGGTCCCTCAAGGAATATTTTATGGTCCTTTCCCACTAAAATTACTATGTCAATGTATGTATAGAATTGTAGCGTGCATGTGATAAGTTTGTTGGAGGAATTATGTAGAAGTGTGAGGTGGGAAATGGTGATTGAAAGTTGAAAGGAAAAGAAAGGAAAATAAATAGAAGTGTAAAAAGAAAAATAAAGAAAGATAAGAGACTACTTCCATTCTTTCATTTCTTGTTTCTGTTTTGCTTTTACCGTTCTTTTGAGTTCATTCTTCTCGTTTTTTTTTAATTTTTCTTTTCTTCTAAAGTTGATTAAAAATACTAGTTTTATCTAAAATAATAGGGAATAATTAAAAAAGGAAAACAAGATAGTCATATTAAAGAAATCTAAATACTACTTAATATATACTAAAACCTACAACTTTAAAACTAAACTAAGTATATATATTTTTGAAAATTTTCTTCTTATCTTTGAAAAATAAAAATGTCGAGTCTATATTTTATATATATATATATATATATATATTTAAAGTATATATATATATTTAAAGTAAAACTAACTAGACAAAATATCAACTAGCTAAAATAAAGGAAAAAATATTTTTGTAGTTTTTGATTTTTAAGATAAGATATTGCAAAAGAGTCAAAAATAGTTAAAATAGCAAATTAGACCCAAAACCGACATTTAAGGACTAAAAGGTGCAAAATTTCGGGGAGGGTCAAAAATTACATGTCTACAGCTGCCCCTCTTTGATTGGAAACACAAAGAGTTTTCAGACAAAGAACGACGAGACAAGTTTTTTGACTCGACCCTTATTTAAAGAGAGAAAAAATGAAAGAAAGAGAGTGCGACCGAGTCCTAGTCTTGGACAACCTACATATCCCGGGTAATAAGGGAATCAGGTCCCGTATAGTTCCAAAGTGAGAAGAGTGATGGAGTATACCGAGGTGGAGAGCCGATTGAGGTGCCGTCGAGGTTCCGGTCCGCGGTTCCTGCCATTACATCAAAAATAAAAGGAAAAATTACATCAAAAATAAATAAAAATACAAGATCCTATCTATTTCTTGTCTCGAATCTTCCTTGAATATTCACTTGATCCTTCAATCATGAAACTAGAAATTCAACCCCATTCTTCAGGTGGGCATCCTGCTGACTTGAATCTGAAGAAAACTGGAAGTTGACCCTATTCTTCAGGCGGGCACCCTGCTGCTTGCACTTGAAATAAACTTGAACTTGCGATAGACTCGAGCTTGCAAACCTTATCCTTCATGCGGCTCGTGCTACTTCTGATTTGACTTGAAAAAAACTGGAGGTTAACCCTATTTTTCAGACGAGATCCTGCTGCCTCTAACTTGAACTTGAAAACAGAAAGTTGACCCTGTTCTTCAGGCGGGATCCTGATGCCTCTTTGACTTGAACTTGTAAACTGAAAATTGACCTTGTTCTTCAGGCAGGCTCCTGATGCTTCTATACCTTGAACTTGAAAATTGAAAGTTGACCCCGCTCTTCAGGCGGGCTCCTGATGCTTCTCTAACTTGAAATTGTAAACTGAAGGCTGACCCTGTTCTTCAGGCAGGCTCCTGATGCTTCTTGAACTTGAAAATTGAAAGTTGACTCTGTTTTTCAGGCGGGCTCCTGATGCCTCTCTGACTTGAAATTGTAAACTGAAAATTGACCCTGTTCATCAGGCATGATTCTCTTGATGCTTCTCTATCTTGAACTTGAAAACTGAACGCTGACCTTATTCTTCAGGGGGGCTCCTGATGCCTCTCTGACTTGAACTTGTAAACTGAAAGTTGATCCTGTTCTTCAGGCGGGCTCCTGATGCCTCTTGAACTTGAAAATTGAAAGTTGACCCTATTCTTCAGGCGGGCTCCTGATGCCTCTCTGACTTGAATTTAAAAACTGACAGTTGACCGTGTTCTTCAGGCGGGCTCCTGATGCCTCTTGAACTTGAAAATTGAAAGTTGACCCTATTCTTCAGGCGGGCTCCTGATGCCTCTCTGACTTGAATTTAAAAACTGAAAGTTGACCCTGTTCTTCAGGCGGGCTCCTGATGCCTCTTGAACTTGAAAATTTAAAGTTGACCCTATTCTTCAGGCGGGCTCCTGATGCCTCTCGGACTTGAACTTGTAAACTGAAAGTTGTCCCTATTCTTCAGGCGGGCTCGTGATGCTTCTCTAACTTGAACTTGGAAAATGAAAGTTGGCCCTGTTCTCCAGGCGGGCCCCTGATGCTTCTTGAACTTGAAAATTGAAAGTTGACCCTGTTTTTCAGGTGGGCTCCTGATGCCTCTCTAAGTTGAACTTGAAAATTAAAAGTTGACCCTGTTCTTCAGGCGGGCTCCTAATGCTTCTTGAACTTGAAAATTAAAAGTTGACCCTGTTTTTCAGGCGGGCTCCTGATGCCTCTCTGACTTGAACTTGAAAATTGAATGTTGACCCTGTTCTTCAGGCGGGCTCCTGATGCCTCTTGAACGTGGAAGTAAAATTAAATGTTGGCCCTGTTCTTCAGGCGGCCTCCTGATGCTTTTTAACTTGAAAATTGAAAGTTGACCCTATTTTTCAGGCGGGCTCCTGACGCCTCTCTGACTTGAACGTAAAACCGATTTCTGAAATATTGACCCTCGTTCTCCAGGTGGGTTCCTGCAATCAAAACAACACAACAAATAAAATTTTCTGCCCCAGTTTGCACTAGGAAGATTTGTAAGCTATTAGCAAAACTGTAATTCACCTATGTTATTGATGCAATGATGAGAGTAAAACTAAAGACTCGACTAGGATATGCGTCTCCTGTGAGTAAAACCAAGAAAATTTGACTAGCAAATGCATCCGCTAAGAAAAAGAACCTGAGTGATCGGAACTAGGAAGTGCGTCTCCTAGGGATGATCTCAAACGACCCATACTAGGAAGTGTGTCTCCTAGGAGTGAAATCTCAATTGAACCAAACTAGGAAGTGCGTCTCCTAGAGGTGAAACTTGAATGACTCAAACTAGGAAATGTGTCTCCTAAGGATGAACCTGAATGACCAAACTAGGAAGTACGTCTCCTAGGGGTGAAATCTCAATTTAGGAAGTGCGTCTCCTAAAAGATTAACCTGAAAGACCCAAACTAGGAAGTGCGTCTCCTAGGGGTGAAACTTGAATGAACCAAACTAGGAAATGTGTCTCCTAGGGGTGAACTCTCAATTTAGGAAGTGCGTCTCCTAAAAGTATATCCTGAAAGACCCAAACTAGGAAGTGCGTCTCCTAGGGGTGAAACTTCAATGACTCAAACTAGGAAGTGCGTCTCCTAGGGATGAACTTAAATGACCCAAACTAGGAAGTACGTCTCCTAGGGGTGAAATCTCAAATTAGGAAGTGCGTCTCCCAAAAGTATATCTTGAAAGACCCAGACTAGGAAATGCGTCTCCTAGATGTGAGACTGAGCTTGAGGAAAACTATGAACTAAACTTGACTAAAGTAAAACTGACCCTATTCTCTAGGCGGGACCCCTAAACTTAAGTAAAACTAAAGACTAATGACTTAAGGAAATTAAATTGACCCTATTCTCCAGGCGGGACACCCTGAACTTAAGAAAAGCTAATGATTAACGACTTAGAGAAACTAAAACTGACCCTATTCTCCAGGCGGGACCCTTGAACTAAAGAAATGCTAAAGATTAACAACTAAAATTGACCCTATTTTACAGGCGGGACTCCTGAACTTAAAGAAAAACTAAAAACTCTTCCGACTGGGGAGAATGCCTAGGAGGTATGATCTTCTCAACTAGGGGAATGTCTAGCATGTAAAAACCTTCTCAAACAACCTTTGTGCTCACAAAATTTGGGCACGACACCTGAAAAATTCAAGCTTCCAATCTTTGATTTGGACATAGTCTTCGTCCCTGTTTCAAGCAAAGAAGACTTGTGAGTTTAAAACATAGTGGTTGGTTTGTGGCCTTGATCTTGAGGGCGATTGCTCCTACAATTGCCATGATAACTTTGATTTTAACTTGGAAGACCTTGATTGTTATTGTCTAACCACTTTCTCGGTCACGCTTATCACAGAAAATACCTATGATCCGTTCAAGCCCCAAATCCTCTATCTGTTGCATTGTGCCCATGAATTGAAATTTACCGAACGTTTGTATTTCACATGAATCCCAAAGCACTTTAATTGTTATCAACTCAGTACGCATGCCACTTTTCCCTGACTTATGCCACTTTGATATGCTAGTCACACTCCGCTTTGTGCAATTGGAAAGCTGGTAGCAAATTTTGAAGTCATTTCTCACTTGTTTTGACAGAGAAGACTCAAAAAGAGGACTTAAACAAAGCAAGAAGAACAAAGTAAGGGGACAGTGGAAAGAGATGACATCTAACAAGAGAATTACCAAGTAGAAAGTTATCTGATGTGATACCAACTCTAATGACCATGACGTGCATCTTGGATTAAATGGCCTGATCTGTCAAGCAAGTCTAATCTTCCATTCTTGTCATACCTCTAAGTTGTGAAACTAGGCTTCAATGCTCCAATTGTCCTATCTAATTCACGATCCTCAGTTTGTTCATTCTCTCAACTCACCGTCGCCTTATGGTGCCCGTGAGGGTTTTCACCGATAAAACTCTCTCATTTTGTTCTTTTCTTCTTATTTCCTCTAATTCTGCAGATGACAAAGCATTAACCATCGTAAAAATATCATATGCTCATGGCATGTCTAACTCGACACTCTCAAAGATCATCTGGGTGGTCTTTTTTTGGACTGTAATGTGGCTTTTGGACAGAGTTAGAAAGAAAGAAAGGCATGAAGGCTCAAATTCAAACTAAGAAAAAATGGTTAATTTATTTACAACTTTTGGAATCTATTTTAAAACTTTGCCCCGGTTTCTAAAACAAGAGAATTTGAACCTCTTTTTTTTTTGTTTTAGATGGAATTTCTAAGAAAATTGCCCCACTCTTGACTTCGTGGGATTATGAAATATTTTATTTGGTGCGACTGAACCATAAGGCTTCCTACGTATCTTGTGGGGACAAGAATCAGGTCGAACGTAGTTCAAAATACTACTTTTTTGTTGTTGCTATTTTTCTTTTTCTTCTTTTTCTTCGTTTTTCTTTTTTCTTTTTCTCTTTTTTGAATTTTTCTCTTGGACTGAACTTCTAAAACAAACCTATTGGGACACGAACTTCTTCTTCTTTTTCTTTTTTTTTCTTTTTTTATGACTCTAACTTGATTCCAAAAGAGGGGAGGTCAAAGAGATCAACATAGGCTCAAAAGGGTAGCGAAGGGTATAAAGTATTTGGGTAGCTGAAAGAGGGCCTCCCAATCTCTGAAAATTCCAAGTACGACACATGCAATTTGAGGATAAAAAATGAAGATCATGCACAATATTTCTTTTGTAGCATCGACATTGATATACCAGATATGCCTTCCATCTTTCTTTAGTACCGTGTCAAGTACCGAACTCTCATTGGGTGATTTCTTCTTCACAATGAATACCCTCCGTCAGTTTGGGACAAACTCCATTGGCTTTATCTTGTAACTTGAGATGCACTTGAACTCCAAGTTGCTTGCTTCAAATAATCTGGGACGCACTCTCTTTTAATAATTTCTTGTCGTCCTATTAACTTCCCAACCTATCTGCCCTAGTTTCACACAATTCGAAATTTAAATGATCTCAAAATATCCAAATCGTTACTTGTTTCCCTCAAATATCTATGTCATCTTCAAAACTTGTTTCATTGCTTCATAATTAGACTAACTTTCAAGACCAGGCTGAGAATTCCACGTGCATGTCATGTCACTGGAGTCACCATGAAAAGAACTATAAAAGGAAAAGAGAACTAAACAAAAACTAACTAGAAATAACAGAAAATAGGCGATTGCATTAGACAGGCGGTGAAAGGGTTTGAAAAACAAAACAAGCAAAATAGACATGGGTTACAACCTGGAACAATCCTAGATAACACTAGACAAGTTACTGCAACTAAACTAACTAGGCAAAATAAATGGAAGAAGGGTTTGAGTCTCAAGATAATATCCGGATTATAACCCTGAAATAACCCGGACATCAGAAATGACAACAAAATAAACCACCAAAACTCCTCCTCGGCTAGCCAAGAAAGGGGTGTCTTTCCAATTACCAAACTCGACATCTTAGCCACTGAGTCACATATCTACATTACTAGGACCTTCACAAGTCTTTATCACAATGACCTCATCAGATTACTTTTGAGTCCTCTTTGCCAACTCGTTCTTAAGATCAACTTCTGGAACCAAGATTGATACCGATGAACATTTCGCGGCAAGTGGCCCTCCAAGGGATTCAAAAGAGTTCTCATATTTCTTTTCAACACAAATCATGCCCACCAAATGCGTCTCATTATGAACAAGCAATGGACTTTTGCTAGTATCCGATGCATCTGGATATTGCACGGTAATGTCACCTGCATCAATAAGCTTTTGGACTGCTCTTTTCAGATGCCAACACTTTTCTATACTGTGCCCCGGGGCAATAGTTCAATATGCGTACCTTTGAGAAAAATCAAAATTCTTTGGAAGGGGGTTCGACATTTTTATCTGAATTGGCTTCAACATATCCAATTGCCTCAACCTTTGGAACAAACTAGCATATGATTCTCCAATAGGAGTGAAAGACTTTTCTCTTTGCTGCAGCCTTTTCATTTTGTACTCTGGCCTCGGTTGGAACCTCTTGCGAGTAGGTGGTTGACATGCATGAGGAGGCGGGTAAAACATTTATGGAAGTGGTGCAGGCCAATGCGAGTCCTATGGATATGGAGCATATGGCGGTGTATTATGGATAGAGTAGTGGGAAGGTGAGGTATGACTTTGGTGATTTTGTGGAGAGAAGTAGCATCGGGGAGGATTATCTGGAGTACGGAGATATTCATGGGGTCGATGTTGAGGCTGAAAGCGTTGAGCAGGAATGCCTACTGGGACTTGTCGTTGGCGGGGCTCAACAACATCAGGAGGGCTATTTTTAGGAAAGGTAGTTGGAGTACGAACAATGGAGCTACTAGGGAGGTTAGGAAAGCTGTGATAAGCGGGAAAATTCGGAGAATATGGTGGATCATTTGACACTATGACCGGAGCTTGGGTAAGGGTACTATCTAGGAAGCTAGGTGGTGGCAGGGGTAGTGCCTTCCCAGTCATCCAAGCCTGATACATGTCCGCCATGTGTTGTCTCAACATCCTTACCTCTTCAACCAACCTAATGTCCTGTTCAACCAACTACTTTTGGGTAGCAATATCGACTAACTCAACTCTGTTGTCGTCTGCCATTGCCTTTCGACTTTATGTTGTAGGAAAGAGTTACTAGTTTAAGAACCACAAACCAACCACCCTTCTGCTATAATGAAGATAACAAAGAGGAATAAAATGAAGTCATCACGTTAGCGTTAGGGCGTTTAACATAAGATAATCTCACATTATGTGCAATGCACCTAGTCACAATTATCGATTCTAAAATGACTCCGAGGGTACGAAGGTCATATGGCATCATCCCAATTTTACTCTCATTGCCCTTTTCTTCTTCATTTCCTCTCTTACGCTCCTTGATTTGCTCATTTCTTCCCTCTCTTTTCTTTCTGATTATCGCTCTTTTTATTTTCTCTCACTTCTCACTTCTCACATCCCTAACTTCGTCTTTTTTTTTATTTTAAAAATGATTTGATCGAACCCGATGAAAGTTGCCTACCTTTTTTATTTCTTTCTTTTTTTTTCTTTTAATTTCTAAAATGATTCGATCGAACCCGATGTAGGTTGTCTACGTATCATATTCCACATGAATTAGACCAAGCGTAGTTCTAGAAAAGTAATGGACAAAATATACTAAAAATAAAAATCTTTTTGGATTTTTCATTTATAACTTTTTTGGTTTTCACAAACAAAATAGGAAGTACGATAACTAAAGACTCGACGAACTCAACTAGACTATGACAGACTATGACACCACCTAAAAGAATCAATACTACTTGACAAGACATGTAAAATAAAAGACAAAATAGACTCAAAAATATAAAAAGTCTCCTCAAACAACTGCTGAAAGCAATGGTCCTGGCTAAGATGGTCATGGGGTATTTGTCATGCTCGAGCTCTGATAAATGAATCCATACCTGAATAAGATAAAATAAGATCAAAGAGAGTTAGTGACTCGAGGCACTATGTGAGATCATAATACTTCCAATTGGGCTATGCAAGACACGAGTGACGCTATCTTTGCAAAATGACCTACGTGGCCTAAATGTGGCTAGAAGTGTAAACTCAACAAGGGTGACCACCAAGCTATGGAAAAATATCTCAAAAGGCCCATATGACCCCTAAACTCTCAAGAATCGCTGTCTCTAAGATTACTTTGCACAAATGACCCAACTTTGCAGAAATGGCCGAAGTGGTCAAAAATGGCTAAGCATGAAAAATCAACAGGAATGGACCTTAAACTAAGAGGACACCTTGTGGTAGACTTAGGACTCTAAGACATGGGTTAACAAGCCACTTTTGCGAAAATATCCCTATTTTGCAAAAACGGCCGATGTGGCTGAATGTGGCTAGACATGCAAGATGTGGCTAAGACTCCCTAAGCCAAGAATTTGAGACTCACTAGGAAGACCAGAACCTATGTGGGCTGCCTACGTATCTCGCCCTGAATATCGAGTATCAGGTATGCGTAGTTCGGGAAGATTGGATACGAGAGAGAATATAAAAATGCAACTAACTTGGAAAAATTATTTTTTGTCTTTTTGTTTTCTTGAAAAATGATGAGAAAGTGTAAAATCTTTTTGTTGTTTTTCTTTTAGAAAACGGGTCAAGAAACTAAAAGTGATAAAACCCTCAATATTATCTCTTGCTTCATTTTTCACCCTTCTTTTCCAAATATTAGTTCACCAAATGACCTTTCTACCCTCATAGATGCAACATTTAGCACGTAGGATGATTGAATGTCCTTTTGGACCGGCGGGCCCATTTGACACAATTTGGACAAGCTTCCTACAAAGAACACGGTACCTAGCACCGGGTCCTGCTAGGTCATAATGATATGATGCAAATAAAAATGACCTAAAGGCTGACCTACGTTTGGGGTTCACTAACAAAGCAATTTGGGGGAGCGTATGGTCGATGGAGGCTGCTCAAGCTTTCCACCCACTCCATACGTCCGACGGCCCCCCTCCTAAAATAAAAGTGACTCAACAAAGAGTTCGTGTACGCGGCGCGTACTACGAGACTTGTTACAGAAAGAGTTGATTGGGTAATGCAAATGATGACAGTTATAAAGCAGTAACACATAAAGGAAAAACTGTAAACACGTAAACAACTATCAAAAAATAAAACGACATAAACAAAAATAAAAAACAAATAAAGCAAATAAAATCATAAAAACCTCAACAAAATATTCTAAAAAGCCAACAAGATCAAGTACCAGCTCGAACATGCAAGTCCCCAACAGAGTCGCCAAAGCTGTCACACCCATTTTTTTTACCTTACTAACCCTCTTTAAAAATTAATAAAGTGATTTGTAAGCTCAAAAGAGTTTTTCAATTAAATTGACAAGAATGTGTTTTAAAAGATATTTCAGAGTCGCCACCTGACATTTGGTTTCGGTATGCCAGGTCACCGTTTTTAAAAAAAATTAATTCTCCTTCAAAATACATTTGACTCTAAAACTGATTGCACCAGAAATTCCAAGTAAGAGGGTTCATTTGACTCAGGGAGAAGGTGTTAGGCATTCCCCTAGTCCCGTGAAGGTCACGGTTGCATGCATGATCTAGTAGGCTTTTAAGAACACTAAACGCACGGAAGAAATATAAACACACAATCGGCTCGAGGTCGTCCCCACCTAAATAAAATAAAATAATAGAAAAATACTAAAAGTCTATACTATGCTCACTCCACGACTTAGAGAAACTAAAACTGACCCTATTCTCCATGCGGGACCCTTGAACTAAAGAAATGCTAAAGATTAACAACTAAAATTGACCTTATTCTCCAGGCGGGACTCCTGAACTTAAAGAAAAACTAAAAACTCTTCCGACTGGGGAGAATGCCTAGAAGGTATGATCTTCTCAACTAGGGTAATATCTAGCATGTAAAAACCTTCTCAAATAACCTTTGTGCTCACAAAATTTGGGCACGACACCTGAAAAATTCAAGCTTCCAATCTTTGATTTGGACATAGTCTTCGTCCCTGTTTCAAGCAAAGAAGACTTGTGAGTTTAAAACATAGTGGTTGGTTTGTGGCCTTGATCTTGAGGGCGATTGCTCCTACACTTTCCATGATAACTTTGATTTTAACTTGGAGGACCTTGATTGTTATTGGCTAACCACTTTCTCGGTCACGCTTATCACAGAAAATACCTATGATCCGTTCAAGCCCCAAATCCTCTATCTGTTGCATTGTGCCCATGAATAGAAATTTACCGAACGTTTGCATTTCACATGAATCCCAAAGCACTTCAATTGTTATCAACTCAGTACGCATGCCACTGTTCCCTGACTTATGCCATTTTGATATGCTAGTCACCCTCCGCTTTGTGCAATTGGAAAGCTGGTAGCAAATTTTGAAGTCATTTCTCACTTGTTCTGACAGAGAAGACTCAAAAAGAGGACTTAAACAAAGCAAGAAGAACAAAGTAAGGGGACAGTGGAAAGAGATAACATCTAACAAGAGAATTACCAAGTAGAAAGTTATCTGATGTGACACCAACTCTAATGACCATGACGTGCATCTTAGATTAAGTTGCCTGATCTGTCAAGCAAGTATAATCTTCCATTCTTGTCATACCTCTAAGTTGTGAAACTAGTCTTCAATGCTCCAATTGTCCTATCTATTTCACGATCCTCAGTCAACTTGTAATGCCCTGAAGGGTTTTCACTATCAAGCCTATCTCATTTTGTTCATTCTCTCAACTCACCGTCGCCTTATGGTGCCCTTGAGGGTTTTCACCGATAAGACTCTCTCATTTTGTTCTTTTCTTCTTATTTCCTCTGATTCTGCAGATGACAAAGCATTAACCATGGTAAAAATATCATATGCTCCTGGCATGTCTAACTCGGCACTCTCAAAGATCATCTGGGAGGTCTTTTTTGGACTGTAATGTGGCTTTTGGACAGGGTTAGAAAGAAAGAAAGGCATGAAGGCTCAAATTCAAACTAAGAAAAAATGGTTAATTTATTTACAACTTTTGGAATCTATTTTAAAACTTTACCCCGGTTTCTAAAACAAGAGAATTTGAACCTCATTTGTTTTGTTTTAGATGGAATTTCTAAGAAAATTGCCCCACTCTTGACTTCGTGGGATTATGAAATATTTTATTTGGTACGACCGAACCGTAAGGCTACCTACGTATCTTGTGGGGACAAGAATCAGGTCGAACGTAGTTCAAAATACTACTTGTTTGTTGTTGCTATTTTTCTTTTTCTTCTTTTTCTTCGTTTTTCTTTTTTCTTTTTCTCTTTTTTTTGAATTTTTCTCTTGGACTGAACTTCTAAAACAAACCTATTGGGACACGAACTTCTTCTTCTTTTTCTTTTTTTTTTCTTTTTTTTATGACTCTATCTTGATTCCAAAAGATGGGAGGTCAAAGAGATCAACATAGACTCAAAAGGGTAGCGAAGGGTATAAAGTATTTGGGTAGCTGAAAGAGGGCCTCCCAATCTCTGAAAATGCCAAGTACGACACATGCAACTTGAGAATAAAAAATGAAGATCATGCACAATATTTCTTTTGTAGCATCGACATTGATATACCAGATATGCCTTCCATCTTTCTTTAGTACCGTGTCAAGTACCGAACTCTCATTGGGTGATTTCTTCTTCACAATGAATACCCTCCATCAGTTTGGGACAAACTCTATTGGCTTTATCTTGAACTCCAAGTTGCTTGCTTCAAATCGTCTGGGACGCACTCTCTTTTAATAATTTCTTGTCGTCCTATTAACTTCCCAACCTATCTGCCCTAGTTTCACACAATTCGAAATTTAAATGATCTCAAAATATCCAAATCGTTACTTGTTTCCCTCAAATATCTATGTCATCTTCAAAACTTGTTTCATTGCTTCATAATTAGACTAACTTTCAAGACCAGGCTGAGAATTCCACGTGCATGTCATGTCACTGGAGTCACCATGAAAAGAACTATAAAAGGAAAAGAGAACTAAACAAAAACTAACTAGAAGTAACAGAAAATAGGAGATTGCATTAGACAGACGGTGAAAGGGTTTGAAAAATAAAACAAGCAAAATAGACATGGGTTACAACCCTGGAACAATCCTAGATAACACGAGACAAGTTACTACAACTAAACGAACTAGGCAAAATAAAAGGAAGAAGGGTTTGAGTCTCAAGATAATATCCGGATTATAACCCTGAAATAACCCGGACATCCGAAATGACAACAAAATAAACCACCAAAACTCCTCCCCGGCTAGCCAAGAAAGGAGTGTCTTTCCAATTACCAAACTCGACATCTTAGCCACTGAGTCACATATCTACATTACTAGGACCTTCACAAGTCTTTATCACAATAACCTCATCAGATTGCTTTTGGGTCCTCTTTGCCAACTCGTTCTTAAGATCAACTTCTGGAACCGTGATTGATACCACTGAACATTTTGCGGCAAGTGGCCTTCCAAGGGATTCAAAAGAGTTTCCTTATTTCTTTTCAGCACAAATCATGCCCACCAAATGCGTCTCATTATGAACAGGCAATGGACTTTGGCTAGTATCCGATGCATCCGGATTTTGCACGGTAATGTCACCTGCATCAATAAGCTTCTGGACTGCTCTTTTCAGATGCCAACACTTTTCTATACTGTGTCCCGGGGCATTAGATCAATATGCGTACCTTTGAGAAAAATCAAAATTCTTTGGAAGGGGGTTCGACATTTTTATCTGAATTGGCTTCAACATATCCAATTGCCTCAACCTTTAAAACAAACTAGCATATGATTCTCCAATAGAAGTGAAAGACTTTTCTCTTTGCTGCTGCCTTTTCATTTTGTACTCTGGCCTCGGTTGGAACCTCTTGCAGGTAGGTGGTTGACATGCATGAGGAGGCGGGTAAAACATTTGTGGAAGTGGTGCAGGCCAATGCGAGTCTTGTGGATGTGAAGCATATGGAGGTGCATTATGGATAGAGTAGTGGGAAGGTGAGGTATGACTTTGGGGATTTTGTGGAGAGAAGTAGCATCAGGGAGGATTATCTGGAGTACAGAGATATTTATGGGGTCGATGTTGAGGCTGAAAGCGTTGAGCAGGAATGCCTAATTGGACTTGTCGTTGGCGGGGCTCAACAACATCAGGAGGGCTATTTTTAGGAAAGGTAGTTGGAGTACGAACGATGGAGCTACTAGGGAGGTTAGGAAAGCTGTGATAAGCGGGAAAATCCGGAGAATATCCGCCATGTGTTGTCTCAACATCCTTACCTCTTCAACCAACCTAATGTCCTGTTCAACCAACTAATTTCGGGTACCAATATCGACTAACTCAACTCTGTTGTCGTCTGTCATTGCCTTTCGACTTTATATTGTAGGAAAGAGTTACCAGTTTAAGAACCACAAACCAACCACCCTTCTGCTATAATGAAGATAACAAAGACGAATAAAATAAAGTCATCACGTTAGCGTTAGGGAATTTAACATAAGATAATCTCACATTATGTGCAATGCACCTAGTCATAATTATCGATTCTGAAATGACTCCGAGGGTACGAAGGTCATATGGCATTATCCCAATTTTACTCTCATTGCCCTTTTCTTCTTCATTTCCTCTCTTACGCTCCTTGATTTGCTCATTTCTTCCCTCTCTTTTCTTTTTGATTATCGCTCTTTTTATTTTCTCTCACTTCTCACTTCTCACATCCCTTAACTTCATCTTTTTTTTTAAATTTTAAAAATGATTTGATCGAACCCGATGAAGGTTGCCTACCTTTTTTCTTTCTCTTTTTTTTTTCTTTTTTTTCTTTTTATTTCTAAAATGATTCGATCGAACCCGATGTAGGTTGCCTACGTATCATGTTACACATGAATCAGACCAAGCGTAGTTCTGGAAAATAAAAGGGACAAAATATACTAAAAATAAAAATCTTTTTGGATTTTTCATTTATAACCTTTTTTGGTTTTCACATACAAAATAGGAAGTACGATAACAAAAAGACTCGACGAACTCAACTAGACTTTGACAGACTGTGACACCGCCTAAAAGAATCAATACTACTTGACAAGACATGTAAAATAAAAGATAAAATAGACTCAAAAATATAAAAAGTCTCCTCAAACAGCTGCTAAAAGCAATGGTCCTGAATAAGATGGTCATGGGGTATCTGTCATGCTTGAGCTCTGATAAATGAATCCGTACCTGAATAAGAAAAAATAAGATCAAAGAGAGTTAGTGACTCGAGGCACTATGTGAGACCATAATACTTCCTATTGGGCTATGCAAGACACGAGTGAGGCTATCTTTGCAAAATGACCTACTTGGCCTAAATATGACTAGAAGTGCAAACTCAACAAGGGTGACCCCCAAGCTATGAAAAAATATCTCAAAAGGCCCATATGACCCCTAAACTCTCAAGAATCGTTGTCTCTCAGATTACTTTGCACAAATGACCCTACTTTGCAGAAATGGCCGATGTTGTCAAAAATGACTAAGCATGAAAACTCAACAGGAATGGACCTTAAACTAAGAGGACACCTTGTGGTAGACTTAGGACTCTAAGACATGGTTTAACAAGCTACTTTTGCAAAAATATCCCTATTTTGCAAAAACGGCCGATGTGGCTGAATGTGGCTAGACATGCAAGATTTGGCTAAGACCCCCGAAGCCAAGAATTTGAGACTCACTAGGAAGACCGGAACCTATGTGGGCTGCCTACGTATCTCGCCCTGAATATCGAGTATCAGGTATGCGTAGTTCGGGAAAATTGGATACGAGAGAGAATATAAAAATGCAACTAACTTGGAAAAATTATTTTGTCTTTTTTTTTCCTTGAAAAATGATGAGAAAGTGTAAAATCTTTTTGTTGTTTTTCTTTTAGAAAACGGGGCAAGAAACTAAAAGTGACAAAACTCTCAATATTATCTCTTGCTTCATTTTTCACCCTTCTTTTCCAAACATTAGTCCACCAAATGACCTTTCTACCCTCACAGATGCAACATTTAGCACGTAGGATGATTGAATATCCTTTTGGGCCGGCGGGCCCATTTGACACAATTTGGACATGCTTCCTACAAAGGACACGGTACCTAGCACCGGGCCCTGCTAGGTCATAATGATATGATACAAATAAAAATGACCTAAAGGCTGACCTACGTTTGGGGTTCACTAACAAGGCAATTTGGGGGAGCGTACGGTCGATGGTGGCTGCTCAAGCTTTCCACCCACTCCATACGTCCGACGGCCCCCCTCCTAAAATAAGGGTGACTCAACAAAGAGTTCGTGTACGCGACGCATACTACGAGACTTGATTGACCAGGTAACGCAAATGATGACAGTTATAAAGCAGTAACACATAAAGGAAAAACTATAAACACGTAAACAACTATCAAAAAATAAAATGACATAAACAAAAATAAAAATCAAATAAAGCAAATAAAATCATAAAAACCTCAACCGAATATTCAAAAAATCCAATAAGATCAAGTACCAGTTCGAACCTGCAAGTCCCCAGCAGAGTCGCCAAAGCTGTGCACACCCTTTTTTTCACCTCACTAACCCTCTTTAAAAATTAATAAAGTGATTTGTAAGCTCAAAAGAGTTTTTCAATTGATAGTGACAAGAATGTGTTTTAAAAGATATTTCAGAGTCGCCACCTGATATTTGGTTTCGGTATGCCAGATCACCGTTTTAAAAAAATATTAATTCTCCTTCAAAACACATTTGACTCTAAAACTGACTGCACCAGAAATTCCAAGTAAGGGGGTTCATTTGACTCAGGGAGAAGGTGTTAGGCATTCTCCGAGTCCCGTGAAGGTCACGGTTGCATGCATGATCTAGTTGTCTTTAAAGAACACTCAAAATGAGGCAAAAATGCACGGAAGAAATATAAACACACAAGCTGCTCGAGGTCGTCCCCACCTAAATTAAATAAAATAATAGAAAAATACTAAAAGTCTATACTATGATCACTCCACGATGTCCGTCACGGCCTCCAATTACATTCACTACGGGTCATACCCCAGATAGAAATACATATAAAATCCACGGGGCATTCTCCTAAGAATAAACTAAAGGGAACGACCTCTTACCTCGAATAAAAATGAAACAAAAGACTTGAGGTTTGCCTACCCAAATGTGGTCGGCCTAAACATGCTCCTAACGATGAGTAATAAATAAAGCAATAATGCAAAATAAATAACTAACAAAAATCATTTAAAGCTCAAATTACTATAATTTTTAGTTCTTTGCACGATCAATCTAACTTACAAAGTTCAAATCTATTTTTTTC
>NW_027174934.1:0-28318 GCF_000390325.3 Nicotiana tomentosiformis
ACTCCAACCAACTCTGCTGCCGCAAATTAATATCCTTTTGTTTAAACAGATGCTGTAAACTCCGGTGATCAGTATAAACCTTATAATGGACACCGTTCAAATAATATCGCCAAACCTTCAAGGCAAAAACAATAGCTGCTAACTCAAGGTCGTGGACTAGATAATTCTTCTCATGTACCTTTAAGTGTCTGGACACATAGGCAATCACCCTACCGTCTTGCATCAGCACTGCACCGAGACCAATACACGATGTGTCACAATACATAGTATAAAACCCTTAACCCGTAGGCAACACCAATACTGTGGCTATAGTCAAAGCTGTCTTGGGCTTCTGAAAGCTCTCTTCATACTCATCCAACTACCTGAACGGAGCACCTTTCTAGGTCAATTTGGTCATAGGCGCCGCAATAGACGAGAAACCCTCTACGAAGAGACGATAATAACCGGCCAAGCCGAGAAAACTACGAATCTCAATAACTGAAGATGGCATGGGACAGCTCTAAACTGCCTCTATTTTCTTCGGATCCACCTTAATCCTTTTATTGGACACTATGTGTCCTAAGAATGCCACCGAGCTAAGCCATAACTCACACCTAGAGAATTTGGCATAAAGCTTCTCCTATCTCATCCTCTATAGTACAATACTCAAGTGTCGTGCATGCTGCTCCTGGTTACATGAGTACACCAGGATATCATCAATAAATACTCTGACAAATGAGTCAAGATATGGCTGGAATACACTATTCATCAAGTGCATAAATGTTGTTGGGGTGTTGGTCAGCCTAAAAGACATCACGAGAAATTCATAGTGACCATAACGAGTCCCGAATGCCGTCTTTAGAATATCCGAATCCCGAATTTTTAACTGGTGATACCCAGACCTCAAATCAATTTTGGAGAATACCCTCACTCCGTAAAGTTGGTCAAATAAATCATAAATACGCGGCAAGGGATATTTGTTCTTGATTGTAACTTTGTTCAGTTGTCTGTAATCAATGCACATCCGTATAGTACCATCTTTCTTTTTCATAAACGAAATCGGTGCACCCTAAGGTGACACACTAGGCCTAATAAACCCCTTATCAATGAGTTCTTAAAGTTGCTCTTTCAATTCTTTCAATTCAGCTGGTGCCATGCGATACGGAGGAATAGAAATGGGCTGTGTGCCCGACACCAAGTCAATACCGAAATCAATAACCCTGTCGGGTGGCATACCCGGCAGGTCTGCAGGAAATACATCCGGAAAGTCTCGCACTACCGGTTCTGAATCAATAGTAGGGGTATCTACATCAACATTTCTCACAAAGGCCAAATATGAAAAACACCCATTCAAATAAGAAATTACCTTACTGGGAACATAATCTAGAGAACCTCTCCATTCGACCTTTGGCAACCTCGACATTGCCAACGTTACGGTTTTTGCGTGACAGTCCAGAATAGCCTGACATGGGGACAACCAATCCATACGCTGGATTATATCGAAATCAACCATACTAATCAATAAGAGATCAACTCTAGTCTCTAGTCCCCTAATAGTTACCACACACGACCGATACACACGGTCCACCATAATAGTATCGCCCACCGGCATAGAGACACGTACAGGTGAAACTAAGGACTCACGGGGCATATCTAAATAATGAGTAAAGTACGATGATACATACAAATAAGTAGAACTAGGGTCAAATAATATAGATGTCTCCTTGTGGCACACTGAGACAATACCTGTGATCACTGCATCTGAAGCAACAGCATCAGGTCTGGTAAGAAAAACATAGAATCGGGCCTGACCGCCACCTGATCGACCTCCCCCTCTTGGGAGACCCCTAGCTAACTGAGCCCCACCCCGAGCTGGCTGGGAAGGTGGTGGAGCAACTGGTGCAGAAGTTGTAGCCTAACTCCTCTACTGAACTGGACCTCGCGTAAGGCGGGGACAATATTTCCTCACATGACCCAGCTCTCCACACTCATAGAAATCCCTCTCAAAAAATGGTGGCGAGTTCTGAGGCGGACCTCGAGGACCAGAATAACTACTAGAAGCACCTGGTGCAAATGAACCCTGAACTGAAGGAGCATGAGAGTCGTATTCTGGACTGGCAGGGCACTGAGAGATGACTGATCCTAATGAGATCTATATGAACCATGGTTGGATGATGTACCACGTTGAACTAGACGACCCGCCTGAGCGTGCCTGTAAGGGAGACCCCTGCTATGGTAGGACTGCCCTCTAGAAGGTAACCCACCAGAACTGCCCAAACCTCGAGGCCTCTTGGCCTCCTTCTCACCACGCTCTTGGCTACGGACCACTTCTATCTGCCGAGCAATGTCAACTACCTCATCAAAAGTGGCACTAGATACCCTCTCTTTAGTCATAAGCGATCGTAGCTGATACGTAAGGCCATCAATGAACCTTCTAATCCTCTCCCTATTAGTGGGAACCAACCAAACTGCGTGACGAGCCAACTCAGAAAATCTCATCTCGTACTGCGTCACAGACATGCCATCCTGATGTAACTACTCAAACTGTCTGCACAGCTCCTCTCTGCGAGACTGCGGCACAAACTTCTCCAAAAAGAGAACGGAGAACTCCTGCCATGTAAGTGGTACTTCACCGATCGGCCTGCACCTCTCATAAGTCTCCCACCATTTGAAGGCAGTCCTATAAAACTGAAAAGTAGTAAACGAGACCCCACTGGTCTCCAGAATACCCATTGTCCGAAGCATCTGCTGGCACTTATCCAGAAATCCCTGAGCATCCTCTGACTTAGCACTACTAAATGATGGAGGTCGAAGCCTACCAAATCTCTCAAGTCTCCTCTACTCATCATCTGCCATAACGGGGACTTCCGGGGCCTAAGCAGCTATAACCGGCTGGGCTGGTAGGGCCCCAGGTATCTAAAGTCCCTGCACTACCTGCTCTGAAGTACGGGCAACATGGGTATGAGTACCTTCCCCGGCCTGAGAAGTGGCTGGTGCGGCCTGAGCCGAAATCACATGAGCAAGGCCAGTGCAAACTGTCAATATCTGAGCCAAAGCCTCATGTAGGCCTGGAATCTCAATGGGCACAACTGGTTCCTAGTTGGTCCCGCCGGCTCAACTACATCTAGAATCTGCTCTGGAGTTAGAGAAATTGGTGGTGCTACAGGTGCTGCTCCAACTGTTGCACGAGCGACACCTCGACCTCTACCTCGACCCCGACCTCTACTATGGCCCCGGCCTCTCGCGACCCTAACTGGTGGCACTAGTGGTTGACCGTCTGATCCGGTAGTACGTGTTCTCACCATCTGTGAGAGAATAGAATAACATAAATTTAGTTCCCAGAATCAACAATTCGCACGACAGAGTAAAAGAAAGTGAAATTTTCCTAAACGTTCGGCAGCCTCTCGAAAATAAGTATAGACGTCTCCGTATCAATCCGCAAGACTCTACTAAACCTTCTCATGACTCGTGAGACCTATGTAACCTAGGCTCTGATACCAACTTGTCACGACCCAAAAATCTCACATGTCTTGATGGTGCCTATATCAATACTAGGCAAGCCAACAACCTTAATGAACCACAATTTCTCTTAAGTTTGAAAATAAAATATTTAAATCCAGTGGAGAAATCTCACAAATACATATATAAATACACTCCCAAAACTCGGTGTCACTGTGTACATGAGCATATAATATAAATACAAAGTTTGACTAATAAAATACTATCTAAAAGTATAGAACAGTATAATAACAGAAGGAAAGAGAGACAAGGTCAGCGGACGCCGAGCAGCTACCTTGATAGTCTCCAAATGGTAACACACTGGGGTCTAAAAGTTATCGTGTCCGAAATCACCTGGATCTGCATACGAGGTACGGAGTGTAGTATGAGTACAACCAACTCAATAAGTAACAAGACTAACCTCTGGACTGAAAGTAGTGATGAGCTTCGCAGGTACAGTCTAGTACATAAATAATGGTACAGAAATGTAGGCATGCTTTCAAGTTCAACAGTCAAACTCAGTACAAGCAAAATAGATCAATACTGCATGATATGAGGAATGTGACATCTAAGTGGAAAGACCTCATGTACAACTGGCCACTAATCATTCGGTCTCTCGGTACTATTTATGGCCAATCCAGCCCAGGGTTATTCCATCCCGTATATATATTCACACTGATTGACAGTCAGTCACTCAGTACCGTATAAGGCCAATGCAGCCCCGGGGTAATTTATCCTTATATGTAAATGATACGGACAAGATCCATGTACAGGAAAAATTCATCAAAATATAAATAAATAAGGCAAGTTCATGCCATGGGAAGTCCATCCTGAATATATATATAATCATCTACGCTCACTTGGGGTGTGTGCAGGCTCTGGAGGGGCTCCTTCAGCCCAAGCGTAATATAAATCCGATATGGCCTACTACAGGCGGGCAGTCCCGATCCGTATAATAATAAAGCCTATAAGGCCTGCTGTAGGCGGGCAGCCCCGACCCATAATAATAATAATAATATATAAATCCAATATGGCCTACTGCAACGTGCAACTCGGTCCCATAAATATCCTCATAATGGATGAATATGACTGAGTGTGAAATGTACATTTTTAAACACAATTAATTTAATAGCAACACATTTTTAAACACAATTAATGTAATAGCAACACAATTCCATGGGTCACAAAATATCGACACATAGCCTAAACACGATCTTTAATAAGAGCCTCAGCTCAATTTCTCTAACACGGGGGAAATGTTCAGATAATAACATGATTCTTTAATTTTACAACTTCACAGAATTTGTTCAAGTCACAATTTCTATGGTGCACGTCCACACGCTCGTCAACTATCATGTGCGTCACCTCCAAACAATTTATATTGCCAAATTCGGGGATTCATATCCTCAGAACCAAATTTAGAAATGTTACTTTCCCCAAACCGTGTAATTCCTTACTCTGCTATGCCTTTGCCTTGCGAATCGGTCTCCAAATGCCTCGAATCTAGTCATAATTAATTCGATTCAGTCAACGCAAATTATAGGAATTAATTCCATCTGAAAATACTAATTTTTCCAACCAAATCCGAAATTGCACCCAAAAATTGCCCATGGGGCCCATATCTCGGAACCCGACAAAAGTTACAAAATATGAACGCTCATCCAACCACGAGTCCAACCATACAAATTTCACCAAATTCCAACATCAACTTGACCCTCAAATCTTCAATTAAAGTCTATGAAGATTTCTACCATTTTCAACCCAATCTTTACCCATTTAAACTCAACAATCTTTTCACAACCTTATTGGGACGTGTATGTATAAATGATACTCTAACACCCAAGAATCATACTCTTAATCCCCCATCGTTTACCCCAAACTCGAAATTGAAGAATTAGGGGAAGAAATTCTTACCTCTTTGAAGTCCTAGCAAGATCCTTGTGAAATCTTCAAACCTTGAACAAGAATTGATGAACAATTGACTAGGTCTTCACTTTCTCTCTCTAAGATGCTCTCACCACTCTCTAAAATATCAGATTTTTACTCCAAAAGAGCCCATTTCCTCAATATATCGAAATAGGGTCGGGTCAAAAATTAGAAAAAAGATTGCAGCCCGAAGCAGATCTGCGGTTGCATATGCGACCGCATAACACGTCTGCGGTCCGCAAATCGACCGCATAATTGAACCCCCCAAAACGGGGGTCGCCTGGTTGGGTCTGCGGTGATTATGCGACCCACAAACCTGTTCTGCGGTTGCATAATGCACTGCAGAACTAGTCTGCGGTCGCATAATGTACCGCAAACTTCCTCCAATCTTGCCCTGCCTCTGATTCACTCTGCGGCCATTATGCGGTCCGCACAGTGGTTATGCGACCGCATAGTGGGCCGCAGAAATATCTTCTTCTGCCGAATTTGTTTTTTACTCCCCACTGCATTGTTCAACTCAAAAGGTTTGAGCCACGGACCTTTGTACTAATTGATCTACCTCGGAACCACAAAACCTTAATTTTCTTAGCAAAAATTTTACTTGGTCGTTACACATAAGTCAACATCCGGTCAACCTTTTCAACTTAAGTTCTAAACCTTGGAACTAAGTGTTCCAAATCATTCCAAAACCTCACCTGACCCGAACTAATCACCCCGGCAAGTCACATATCAACTGTAAAGCATAAATTGATCAGTAAATGGCGGAACGAGGTTGTAATACTCAAAACGACCAGCCGGGTCATTACCATATTGATTTATGAGTACATGCCAAATAAGAGTTTGGATTTCTATCTTTATGGTTAGTAGATTCTTAATGCATGATATAATTATATATAGTCAAATATCTAAAAGTGATTATTATTTAACCCAAAAATTGATTTCTTGGTCAAAGTTAATATCAAGAAGAAATCGGGTTACTGATAACCAAAATTACTTCAATTTCTAGGTAATTTGAAGAATAAAAAGAATAATGGAAATAATAGACAAGGAAAGAAAACTTAAAGTATATCTCTAATCTCTCCCAGAATTGTTGTTTGAACCTTTTGAATAAAGTAAAAGACTAATTGTCCTGACCCGAAATTCTCACCATCGGGACCTTGATAGTGCCTAACATTTTACTTGCTAGGCAAGCCAACACTAGAAATAGTTTTAGCCATTTTAACTTATCAAATTAAATGATAACCAAGAAACTGAATAAAACTGAGATAGAGTGAGTAAACCAAAATAACAGCAATGTCTAGATACAATCCCAGAACTGGTGTCACAAGTACACGAGCGACTAGAGTACTACAAATAAAAGTCTGAATGAAAGCATAACTGTTTGAAATACAGTATACAACTAGAGTGATATGAAAGAGGACTTCAGAGCTGCATATACCGTGCAACTGTACCTCAAGTCTCCGTCAAGCAATCAGTCCGAGCAATCTACTGACCGCCACTGGGACCGACTCCAAAATCTGCATAAGAAGTGCAGAGTGTAGTATGAGTACAACCGATCCCATGTAATCTGTAAGTGCCGAGCTTAACCTCAACGAAGTAGTGACGAGGCTAAGACAAGTCACTTACAATAACCTATATGCAGTATAATAATAATAGGAAATAAAAACATGAAATAACGGCAAAGCAGTTAACTAATGAAAACAACTCAATCTTCGAAATCAGTGAATCCAAAAATATCACTCCTCAGAATATCATATGAGAATATTGGAAGCTAACACAATATAACAATGAATACAACACACACAATCCGTTGCGGTGCGCAACCCGATCCAACCGTACAAACACAATCCTCCCTTATTTCACCATATCAATAACAAGAAAAACATGTCAAATCCGTTGCGGTGCGCAAAACAATCCCACCATATAATCAGAATCAATATCATAATCCTTCCTTATTTCACCATATCAAAATCACATATATAATCCTTTGCAGCATGAAACCCCATCCCACTATATCAATATCAAATCCTTCCTTATTCCACCATATCACAATCGTTGCGGCGTGCAACCCGATCTATAAACAAAATCAATAAATGTAATCAATTCAACAACTCAACTCGTAAGAATCTCTACCATTATAGAATATGAAAGCAAAGAAATAAAGGAACCCCGTACCAAATCAAGGAATACTACAATTAGTACAAAGCAACAAGACAAGCCAAATATATGACAGTTAAAGTGTACAAGTAAATCAATTAAGGCAAGTAGCAATTAATCATGCAATTATGGAAGTAACGAACATTTCAATACAAGAGTAATTAATGATAAGTAGCAAATTACGGCATAGAAAGTAATTAAAGCATGTAACCGTTAAGACATGGAATAAGATAATTAATGAAATACGAAAAAATATGGA
Organism: Nicotiana tomentosiformis; assembly: GCF_000390325.3. Taxonomy (NCBI): domain Eukaryota; kingdom Viridiplantae; phylum Streptophyta; class Magnoliopsida; order Solanales; family Solanaceae; genus Nicotiana; species Nicotiana tomentosiformis. The sequence goes on from NW_027174934.1 coordinate 7,820, forward strand.
AACAATTATTTTGACGGCGTATAAACACTCGTCACCTCACATATACGCCGTTACACACGTAATTCACATAACATATAGCTCAAGGGTTCCTAATTCCGTCAAATCAAGGTTAGACCCAACACTTACCTCGCTCTGCAAGCAAATCAAAGCTCAACTGGGGCCTTTCCTCTAAAATTAGTCTCTGAACCAACCGAATCTAACCAAAATCGACTTAATATCAACAAACAATGCTAGGGAAATCAATTACAATGCATAAAGATAAGATCTTTACACTTTTTCCAAAAAGTCAACAAAAGTCAACCCCGGGCTCGCTTGATCAAAACTCGATATTCCGACCAAAACCCAATTATCCATTCACCCTCGAGCCCGATTATGTGATTAGTTTCGAAATCTGACTTCAATTTGAGGTCCAAATCTCAATTTTATAATAACTCCCAATTCTACCACAAATTCCTAATTTTCTACCATGAAAGAGCATAAATTAAGATTAGAATTCAACGGGTGTCAATGGAAATGGAAGAAAACGACTTAAAGTATACTAACCTACGAAGTGGGGATGAAATTTCTCTTCAAAATGGCCTCTAGGCCGAGCTCTAATGTGAAGATGGTGAAAAATGGAGAAAATCCCGTGTTTGGAACATTTTAAATCATTGGCATCAGGTCTTCATCGCGTTCGCAAAGGACCTGACGCGAAGCACATCAACTCTATAGGCTTTCACGTTCGCGAGATGCTCTACACGTTCGCGATGGCTCTGCCCCAGGCCTTTGCATTCGTGACCCTATGATCGTGTTCGCGTAGAACAGTGCCCAGCTCCCCCCATAATCCCCACAAAGCTTCGCGGAGGGACAGTCGCGTTCGCGAAGGGTAAGCCCCCCTTCACTTCGCCTTTGCAACCAGCACCCCGCATTCGCGTAGAGGAGAAACCACCCCAGCCCAGATTACTCTTTGTGATTGCGAAGGAGGATACACCAGACATCAGCAGACTCCAAAAACCAGTAATAGCCTAAGTCCAAAAATCATCCGTAACCTATCCGAAACTCACCCGAGCCCCTCCGAGATCCAAACCAAACATGCACACGAGTGTAATAACATTATACAAACTTACCCGCGCGACCAAAATATCAAAATAACACCTAGAACTATGAATCGGACATTAAAATGAATGATATTTTTAAAGAAACTCAAGAGCATGCAATTTTACAACCGTACGTCTGAATCACGTCAAATCAACTCCGTTTTGCACCAAATTTTACAGACAAGTCATAAATACTGAAATGAACCTATACCAAGTTCTGGAACCAAAATTCAAACTCGGCAGCAATAAAATCAAGCTATGGTCAAACTTAGGAAGTCTTTTAGCCTTCAAATTACTAGTTTTCAACAAATTACGTTAAATCAAGCTAGGGACTTCCGAATTCTATTCCGAGCATATGCCCAAGTCCAAAATCAAGATATGAACCTACCGGGATAGTCAAAATACTGATTCGGATCCGTTTATACAAAATGTTGACTGTAGTCAACTCAAATGAGTTTTAAGGCAACATTTTAGATTTTCTTCTATTTTTCACATAAAACTTTTACGCAAAAAGACATGGACTGCGCACACAATCGAGGAAGGATAAATGAATCCATTCGAGGACTCGGAACATAGAAATGAAGGCTAAAACTGAAATTGATCTATCGAGTCATTACATTCTCCACCTCTAAAACAAACGTTCATCCTCCAACGGACATATAAAGGTACCTGTACTAGTAAAAAGGTGTGGATATATACTCCGCATGTCCGACTCGGACTCCCACATGGATGCCTTGATCGGCTGATCTCTGCACTGCACTCGAATTGAAGGATAACTCTTAGACCTCAACTGCCGGACCTGCCGGGCTAAAATAGCCACCGACTCCTCCTCATAAGTCAAGTCCTTGTCCAATTGGACTGAGCTAAAATCTAACACATGAGACGGATCACTGTGATACTTCTGAAGCATGGAGACATGGAACACCGCATGGACTGCTGATAAACTAGGTGGTAATTCTAGTCTATCGGCCACCTTACCTACTCTCTCACGAATCTCAAAGGGTCCGATGTACCTAGGGCTCAACTTGCCCTTCTTTCTAAACCTCATCACACCCTTCATGGGTGAAACCCGAAGCAATACCCTCTCTCCAACCATGAATGAAACATCATGAACTCTACAATCGTCATAACTCTTCTGTCTAGACTGAGCTGTGCGAAGTTGATCCTGAATAATCTTGACCTTTTCCAAGGCATCCTGAACCAAATTGGTACCCAACAACCAAGCCTCTCCCGGATCAAACCATCCAACTGGTGAATGACACCGCCTCCGTATAATGCCTCATAGGGAGCCATCTGAATGCTTGACTGGTAGTTGTAGGCAAACTGCGCAAGTGGCAAGAACTGATCCCAAGAACTCCCGAAATCCATAATGCAAGCGTGAAGCATATCCTTCAATATCTGAATAGTGCGCTCGGACTGTCCGTCCATCTGGGCGTGAAATGATGTACTCAACTCAACCTGCATGCCTAACTCACATTGTAAGGCCCTTCAGAAGCACGAGTTGAACTGCGTACCTTGATCAGAAATGATGGACACAAGCACACTATGAAGACGGACGATCTCGCAGATGTAGATCTCAGCTAACAGCTCTGAAGAATAGGTAACTGCCACTGGAATGAAATATGTTGTCTTGGTCAACCTGTCCACAAATGGCCCTTATCGCGTTGAACTTCTTCCGAGTCTGCGGGAGCCCGACAACAGAATCCATAGTAATACGCTCCCACTTCCACTCAGGAATCTCTAGCCTCTGAAGCAAACCACCAGGCCTCTGATGCTCGTACTTTACTTGCTGATAATTCAGACACTGAGCTGCATACGCAACTATATTCTTCTTCATTCTCCTCCACCAATAATGCTTCCGCAAGTACTGATACATCTTGGCGGCACCCAGATGAATAAAATACCGGGAGTTGTGTTCCTCCTTAAGAATCAACTCATGAAGACCATCCATATTGAGCACACAAATATGACCCTGCATCCGCAAAATCCCATCATCTCCAACAATAACATGCTTGGCACCACCGTGCCTCACCATGTCCTTAAGGAAAAGAAAATGGGTGTCATCATACTAACGCTCTCTGATGCGCTCATACAAAGAAGACCGAGAGACCGTGTAAGCTAGAACACGACTGAGCTCCGAAACATCTAGCCTCACGAACCGATTGGCCAAAGCCGGAACATCTGATGCTAACGGCCTCTCCCTAATTGGAACATACGCAAGGCTACCCATACTCACAACCTTTCTAGTCAAGACATCGGCCACCACATTGGCCTTCTCGGGATGATACAAAATAGTGATGTCATAGTCTTTCAACAGCTCCAGCCACCTCCACTGCCTCAAGTTGATATCCTTCTGCTTGAACAAATACTGTAGACTTCAATGATCCATGAACACCTCATACGACACACCGTAAAGATAGTTCCTCCAATTCTTCAGCACATGAACAATGACTGTCAACTCTAAGTCTTGAATATGGTAATTCTTCTTATGAACCTTCAACTGTCGTGTCGCGTATGCTAACACCCTGCCATCCTGCATCAATACTGCACCGAGCCCAATACGAGATGCATCACAATACACAGTGTAAGATCCTGAACCTTTGGGCAATACCAACACTGACACCGTAGTCAAAGCAGTCTTGAGCTTCTGAAAGTTCAACTCATACTCATCCGACCATCTGTTTGGGACACCCTTCTGGGTCAATCTAGTCAATAGGGCTGCTATGGATAAAAAACCCTCCACGAACCAGTGTCCATAAGCCACCAAACCTAGGAAACTTCGGATCTCAGTAGCTGAAGTAGGTCTAGGCCAGTTCTGAACTGCCTCAATCTTCTTAGGATCTACTTTTATGCCCTATGCCGATACAACATGCCCCAAAAAGGAGACTGAGTCTAACTAATACTCACACTTTGAAAACTTGGAATATAATTGGCTATCTCTCAGATTCTGAAGTACAATCCGAAGATGTTGCTCGTGCTCCTCTTGACTGTGGGAGTAGATCAAGATATCATCAATGAATACGCTCACAAAAGAATTCAAATAAGGCTTGAACACCTGGTTCATCAGATCTATAAATGCTGTTGGGGCATTTGTCAACCCAAATGACATCACTAGGAACTCATAATGCACATACTGAGTACGAAAAGCCATCTTAGGGACATCAAATTCCCTAATCTTCAACTGATGGAAGCCAGACCTCAAATCAATCTTTGAAAACACCTTGGCACCCTGAAGCTAATCAAATAAGTCATTAATCCTTGGCAACGGATACTTGTTCTTGATAGTGACTTTGTTCAACTACCGATAGTCTATACACATCCTCATTGACCCATCTTTCTTCTTCACGAACAACACGGGCGCACCCCAGGGCGAGACACTAGGTATAATGAATCCCTTATCAAGCAAATCTTGCAACTGCTCCTTTAATTCCTTCAACTTCGGCGGGGCCATACGGTACAATGGAATATAAATGGGTTGAGTGCCCTGAGCCAAATCAATACAGAAATCAATATCTCTATTAGGTGGAATCCCCGTTAGATCTGCATGAAACACATCTGGAAACTCACGCACAATAGGTACTGAATCCATGGAAGGCACCTCCGCACTCGAATCATGAACATAGGCCAAATAAGCTAGACATCCCTTCTCGACCATACGCCGAGCCTTCACATAAGAAATAACCCTACTACTAGAATGTCCAGGAGTCCCTTTCCACTCTAATCGAGGCAACCCCGACATGCCTAAGGTCATCGTCTTGGATTGACAATCCAATATAGCATGGTGACAACCAATCCATACCCAAGATAACATCAAAATCTACCATATCAAGAAGTAGAAGATGTACACTAGTCTCAAGACTCCCAATAGTAATTACACACGAGCGATAGATGCGATCTACAATAATAGAATCTCCCAAAGGCATGGACACATACACATGAGCACTCAAAGAATCACGAGGAACAACCATATATGAAGAAAGGTAGGATGACACGTAGGAATAAGTAAAGACCATATCAAATAGAGCTGAAGCATCTCTATGGCAAACTGGAACAATACATGTGATAACGACGTCAGATGACTCAGCTTCAGGTTTAACTGGGAAAGCATAAAATTGTGGCTGGGCCTCACCACTCTTACCTACATCTATGGGATGGCCTCTAACTGGCTTGCCTCCACCTCTAACGGCCTGAGCTCCACCTCTAAAGGCCTGACCTCCACCTCTAGATGCCTGACCCCTGCCTCTAGCTGACTGAGCGGGCGGTGGAGCAACCGGTGTAGGGATCATGGCACGAGAACTCTGTTGTGGCATGTCACTAAACAATCTCGGACAGAACCTCCTGATTTGACTAGTACATCCACACTCAAAACACACATCCTGCTGTGGTGGCTGCTGAAGCTAAAGCTGACCCAAATGGGCCGAATGACCACGGTGATAGATCTGAATCGGAGGCACACTGATATGAGCTGATAGTGCACTATAGGCTGGTTGTCAAGAATAAGATATATAAGGACCATGACTCCCTGAAGCATTGTAAGATGCCTGGAGCGTTGATTGAAATGGTCTAGGAGGATGGACTCTACCAAAGGTACCCCTGCCTCCATATGAGGCACCACTTAAGCTACTGGAATGTTGAGGCCTCTTATCAGACACTGGCCCCCTCTCTTGACCACGAACCATCTCGATCCGTTTAGCAATATCTACGGCCCTCTGGAAAGTAATATCATCTCTCTTGGTCATCTGTAGCCTGATAGTAAAAGTTAGCCCATCAATGAATCTCTTCACTCTCTTCCTCTCAGTAGGAAGAAAGATAATGGCATGGCAAGCTAGGTCCACAAATCGAGTCTCGTACTAGGTAACAGTCATACTAACCTACTGAAGACGCTCAAACTGCCTGCGGTAATCCTCTCTCAGAGTGACAGAAATGAACTTCTCTAGAAATAGCTGTGAAAAATGATCCCGGGTAAGTGCAGCCGAACCAGCTGGTCTAGTCAACATATAATTCCTCCACCACCTCTTGGCAGAACCAGTCATCTGAAACACTACAAAGTCGACCCTATTGGTCTCAACTATACCCATGTTCTGCAACACCTCGTGGCAGTGGTCTAGATAATCCTGTTGGTCCTCAGAAGGTGCACCACTGAAATGAACAGTAAAGATATTGGTAATCTTATCCAACCTCAACAAAGCCTCAGAAGACATAGAGGGCCTATCACCAGCATGTGCAGCAACAATCGACTGAACCACCCCAACCGGCAGGGCTACTGGAGTCTGATACTAGGGAACCGCCTTCTCCGGGGTGTGAGTAGAGGGGGTCTGTGCTCCTCCCCCAGCCCGAGAGACGGCTGGTGCCACCAGAAATATACCGATTTGGGCCACATTCTCCATAAGGCCCACCAAATGGACTAGGGCATCCTGAAGCAATTGAGTGGATATGAACCCCTCCGGGACCTAAGCTGGTCCGACGAGTACAGTCTGAACTGGAACCTCCTCCTTCTGATCAATCCGAGGCTCCACTGTGGGTGTTATTGCTCGACCCTAGGCTGAGCTATGCCCCTGGTAGTAGCTTGCACAGGGGGCTCCGGATCATGTCCGGCTGTAGATGTTGTGCATGTTCTCTCCATCTGCGAGAGAACAAGAATAGAATGGTTCAATCATCAATGATAGAATACAATCGCAAGATAGCGAAGGAAAGAAGTGAAATTTTTCCTACACTCCATAGCCTTTGGAAGATAAGTACAGTTATCTCCGTACCTATTCTCCAGACTCTACTAAGCTTACTCGTGATTCGTGAGACCTAGGAAACCTAGTGCTCTGATACCAACTTGTCATGACCCAAAATTCCCACCCTCGGAACCGTGACGACGCCTAACATTTCATTTGCTAGACAAGCCAATGTTAGAAATAGTTTTTAGCCATTTTAACTAATCAAATTAAATGATAACCAAGGAACTGAATAAAATTGAGATAGAGTGAGTAAACCAAAATAACAACGATGTCTAGATACAATCCCAAAACTGGTGTCACAAGTACACGAGCGACTAAAGTACTACAAATAAAAGTCTGAATGAAACCATAACTATCTGAAATGCAGTAAACAACTAGAGTTATATGAAATGGGACTTCATGGTTGCGGACGTCATGTAGTTGTACCTCAAGTCTCCGTCAAGCAATCTACTGAGCGTCTCTAGGACCGACTCCAAAATTTACACAAGAAGTACAGAGTGTAGATGAGTACAACTGACCCCATGTACTCTGTAAGTGCGGGGCCTAACCTCGATGAAGTAGTGACGAGGCTAAGGCGGGTCACTTAGAATAACTTGTACGCAGTATAATAATAATAATAATAATAATGATAATAATGATAATAATAATAATAATAATAATAATAATAATCATAATAATAATGATAATAATAATGATAATAATAATAATAATCATAATAATAATGATGATAATAATAATAATAATAATAATAATAATAATAATAATAATAATAATAATAATAATAATAATAATAATAATAATAATTATAATAATAATGTCACGACCCAAATTAATCCTCTGTAAGGTATCGTGACGGCACCTAGTCTTTAACACTAGGTAAGCCTAATAATATGAAAAATATAAAGAAAACACAATATTTTAAAGATAAACAACATATTGTGAATAACCAAAAGTAGTACCACTCGACATATACAAAATAATTTTCCAAGACCCGGAATATCACTAAGTCACAAGCTGCTATAATCTATGTAGCTCTATACAAAAGTCTAAAGATAATGAAGAAAGTCTCTAGGCGAAGGAGTAGAAGGGGACTCCGAGGATCTGCGGACGCAAGCAGAAGTACCTTGAAGTCTCTTAGAATCAGCAGCACGCACTAACCCCGAGGTTGATAGATCGTACCTGGATCTGCACACGAAAAATATGTGCAGAAAAGGGCATGAGTACACCACAATGGTACCTAGTAAGTGCCAAGCCTAACCTCGGTCGAGTAGTGACGAGGTCAGGTCAAGGCCCTACCGGAGTAAATATAATAAATTAAACAGTAAAAGATATAAGTTTCACGGTAAATAGTTAAAGAAAATTCTCAAAAATTTAACAGTCAAGGTAATCCTCGGCTCAGAACAAGGTAAACACAATGTGGAATCTCCCGGGATACCGTCCCGTAGTTCCGAATAAATATGCAGTACAGGGGGATCTCTCGAAATACGTCCATAGTCCCAAAATAAACATGCAAGATAGGGAAATCTCCTGGAATACGTCCGTAGTCCCAATTTAAATATGCAAGACAAGGGGATCTCTCGGAATACGTCCGTAGTCCCAATTTAAATATACAACGCAAGATGAAATGACAGGTATGACATCGAGTTATACATTTTACACTGAACACAGAGAAGGAAAGTAGGGACTTAACTATGCATGGCACACAGAATGTCATATAGGCAGTTAAAACACGTAAGCATGCTTCTCTAATCTAAGCTAAACAATTAAACATATTAGTACAATTTAATAAGGAAAAACAGTTTATGATTTAGAAAGGAAAAATGAGACTTTTTTTTTCCAATAATAGCCTGTGTACGTACTCGTCACCTCACGTACACGGCGCCCACACATCAATTAATATCAAACATCCTAATGGGAAAGTCCCCAACACAAGTTTAGGCAAGCCACTTACCTCGAACCGCTCAAATCAACTCGATACCACGCTCTTGCCATGAGTATCCAACTCCGAATGGCCCGAATCTATTCAAATTAATTGCATAATGTAACTAATTTAACTAATTAATTCGAAGCTAAAACGTGAAATTAGGAAAAACGCCCAAAACGTCTCCCCGGGCCCATGTCTCGGAATCGGGTAAAAATTACAAATTATGAATACCCATTCACTCACGAGTTCTCTCGAACAAAAATTATCTAAATCCGACGTCAAATTCCCATTCAAATCTCAGATTTTCAATTGGGGAACCTTTTCCCCCATTTCCAAACTTCTACCCGTAAATTCCTTAATTAGACGAGGAAAACAACAATAGATTAATGTATTATGATCAAAATAGAGTTAGAATTAGTTACCCAATAGTTCTCCTTCAAAATCCCTCGAGAAATCATCTCCCACCTAGCTCTAAATCTAATTTTGTGTTATGAAATTTCAAACCCTCGAAATCTCCTTTTCTGCCCAGCGATCCTCGCACCTGCGGCCGTTTCTCGCACTTGTGATCCAAACGGCGCATCTGCGCATTTCATTAAACTAGCCAGGCGACGCACCTGCGCCCACACTTCGCACCTGTTGGGTCGCTGGTGCAGTCAAACTTGCGCACTTGAGCTCCATCACCAGCCCCACCAGTTCCGCATCTGCGCACACCCTTCCACAGGTACGAAACACCAGAACCAGCAAAGGCACCAAATTTTCCTAAGTCTAATTTCATTCCGTTAAGCATCCAAAACACACCCGAGGCCCCCGGGACCTCAACCAAACCTACCAACCAATCCTATAACACCATACAAACTTAGTCGAGCCTTCAAACCACATCAAACAACACCAAAATCATGAATTAAGCACGGATTCAAGCCTAAGAATTTAGAATTTTCCAAATTCTACAAACGACGCCGAACCACATAAAATCTAGTCCGAATGACCTCAAATTTTATACAAAGGTCACAAATGACAGTAGGAACCTACAGCCACTTTCGAAATTCCATTCCGAGCTCTATATCAAAATTTCCACTATCGGCCGAAATCGCCGAAAAACTAACTTTCGCCAATTCAAGCCTAAATCTACTACAGACCTCCAAAACACATTTCGGACATGCTCTTAAGCTCAAAATCACTCAACGGAGCTAACGGAGTCGACAGAATTCCATTCTGGATCCGTCTTCACATAGTTCTGTCTATGGTCCAATTTCTAGGGCTTAAACTCACAACTAGGGACTAAGTGTCCCAAAACTCCCCGAATTCCCTAACCAATCACTCCGGCAAATCCCAAAAGCAGAAAGAAATGTGGGGAAAGCGGATATTAGGGGACCGAGGTTCTAATTATCAAAATGACCGGTCGGGTCGTTACATCCTCCCCTTCTTAAAACAATCGTTCGTCCTCGAACGAGTATAAAGACATACCTGAAACTGTGAAAAGATGAGGGTACTAACTCCGCATATCCTGCTCGGTCTCCCAAGTCGCCTCCTGGACCGGCTGACCCCTCCACTGGACCTTTACTGAAGCAATATTCTTTGACTTGAGCTTTCTGACCTGCTTGTCCAAAATGGCTACTGGCTCCTCATCATAAGATAGATCCTTGTCCAACTGGACTGAGCTGAAATCCAATACATGAGTCGGATCACCATGATACTTTCGGAGCATAGACACGTGGAATACCGAGTGAACTCCTGCTAGGCTGGGAGGCAAGGTAAGCTCATAAGAAACCTCCTCAACTCTCCGCAATATCTCAAAAGGACCAATGAACCTCGGGCTCAGCTTTCCCTTCTTCCCAAATCTCATGTTGTCCTTCATAGGCGATACCCGAAGCAAGACCCGCTCAACAACCATATATGCCAAATCACGAATCTTCTGGTCTGCATAACTATTCTGCCTGGACTGGGCTGTGTGAAGTCTCTGTTGAATCACCTTCATCTTATCCAGGGCATCCTGGACCAAATTTGTACCTAATAATCGGGCCTCACCCGGATCAAACCATCTCACTGGGGACCGGCACTGCCTACCATACAAAGCCTCATACGGTGCCATCTGAATGCTGGACTGGTAACTGTTGTTGTAAGCAAACTCTGCAAGTGGCAAGTATTGGTCCCATGACCCTCCAAACTCCATCACACAGGCATGGAGCATATCCTCAAGAATATGAATCGTGCGCTCGGACTGCCCGTCTGTCTGAGGGTGAAAGGTTGTGCTCAGCTCCACCCTAGTACCCAACTCCTGCTGTACGGCTCTCCAAAATCGTGATATGAACTGTGTACCTCTGTCTAAAATGATGGATACTGGAATACCATGAAGGCGGACAATCTCTCTGATATAAATCTCAGCCAACCTCTCAGAAGAATAAGTGGTCAACACTGGAATAAAATGAGCAGACTTGGTCAGCTGATCCATGATCACCCAAATAGCATCGAACTTTCTCAAAGTCCGTGGAAGTCCAACTAAAAGTCCATGGTGATCCGCTCCCACTTCCACCATGGGATCTCTAACCTCTGAAGTAATCCACCCGGCCTCTGGTGCTCATATTTGACCTGCTGACAGTTGAGACACTTGGCCACAAACCCAACTATATCCTTCTTCATCCCCCTCCACCAGTAGTGCTATTTCAAATCCTGGTATATCTTCGCGGCACCAGGATGAATGGAGTACCGCGAGCTGTGGGCCTCCTCGATATTCAACTCCCGAAGCCCATCTACATTGGGCACACAAATCCGGCCCTAAATCCTCATCACACTATCATCACCAATAGTCACATCTCTAGCATCACCTCGCCGAACCCTGTCCTGGAGAACTAGAAGATGAGGATCACCATACTGGCGCTCCCTGATACGGTCGTAAAGAGAAGACCCAGCAACCATACAAGCTAATACCCGGCTAGGCTCTGAAATATCCAATCTCACGAACTGGCTGGCTAACGCCTGAACATCCAAGGCTAAGGGCCTCTCAGCTGCCGGAAGATATGCCAAACTCCCCAAACTCTTTGTCCGGCGACTCAAGGCGTCGGCCACTACATTGGCCTTCCCCGGGTGGTACAATATAGTGATATCATAGTCTTTAAGTAGCTCCAACCACCTCCGCTGATGCAAATTAAGGTCCTTCTACCTGAACAAGTGCTGCAAACTCCGGTGATCAGTGTAGATCTCACAAGGAACATCGTACAAATAATGACGCCATATCTTCAGGGCGTGAACAATAGCTGCTAACTCGAGATCATGGACCGGATAATTCTTCTCATGCACCTTCAACTGTCTAGATGCGTAGGCAATCACCCTACCGTCCTGCATCAATACTGCTCCAAGGCCAATCCTCGAGGCATCATAATAGACAGTGTAGGATCCCAAACCTGTCGGCAATACTAATACTGGGGCTGTAGTCAAAGCTGTCTTAAGCTTCTGAAAGCTATCCTCATACTCCTCGGTCCACCTGAACAGAGCACCCTTCTGGGTCAACCTGGTGATAGGTGTTGCAATAGATGAAAATCCCTCCATAAAGCGACGGTAATACCCCGCCAAATCAAGGAAACTGCAGATCTCCGTAGCTGATGATGGTCTAGGCCAACTCTGCACTGCCTCCAACTTTTTCAGATCTACCTTGATCCCATCACAAGACACTATGTGGCCCAAGAATGCCACTGAATCAAGCCAGAATTCACACTTAGAAAATTTAGCATACAACCTCCTCTCCCTCAAAGTCTGAAGCACGGTCCTCAGGTGCTGCTCATGATCTTCCCGAGACCGAGAATATATCAGGATGTCATTAATAAACACAATGACGAAGGAATCAAGATAAGGCCGGAACACACTATGCATCAAATGCATAAAGGCTGCTCGAGCATTGGTCAGCGCAAATGACATGACAAGAAACTCATAGTGACCATATCTGGTCCTGAAAGCAGTCTTCGGGATATTCGGCTCCCGAATCTTCAACTGATGATAGCCAGAACGCAAGTCAATATTGGAAAACACCCCTAGCACCCTGTAACTGATCAAATAAATCATTGATGCAAGGCAAAGGATACATGTTCTTTACTGTAACCTTGTTCAACTTTCGGTAATCAATACACATACGCATAAAATCATCCTTCTTCAAAAATAAGACCGGAGCACCCAAAGGTGATACACTGGTCCTGATGAAACCCTTATCAAGAAACTCCTGCAACTGCTCCTTCAACTCCTTTAACTCAGAAGGAGCCATACGGTAAGGAGAAATAGATATGGGCTGCGTGCCCGGCAACAAATCAATGCCGAAATCAATATCTCTATCGGGCGGCATACCCGGAAGATCAGCTGGAAACACATAAGGGAAGTCCCTCACTACTGGGAATGACTCAACTGGAGGGGTATCAATACTGACTTCTCTCACATAGGCCAAATACGCATCACACCCTTTCTCAACCATTCGCTGAGCCTTAAGAAATGAAATGACCCTGCGGGGAGTATACTCTACGGTACCTCTCCACTCTAATCTCGGCAAGCTTGGCATAGTCAGCGTCATGGTCTTAGCGTGACAAACAAGAATAGCATAATAGGGTGACAACCAGTCCATGCCCAAGATAAAATCAAAATCTACCATAATGAGTAATAACAAATTAGCTCTGGTCTCAAAACCACTAAGAGTAATCAAACATGACTGATATTCGCAGTCCACAATGAGAGAATCTCCCACAGGAGTAGATACATAAATGGGCGAACTCAAAGAATCCTAAGATATCCCTAAATATGGAGTAAAATAAGAAGATACATATGAATACGTAGAGCCTAGGTCAAATAATACTGATGCATCCCTATGACAGATAGGGACGATATCTGTGATGACTGAATCTAAAGCAACGGCCTCTGAACGGGCTGGAAGGGCATAGTACCTGGCCTGGCCTCCCCCTCTAGGGCGACCTCTACCTCCCTGACCTCCGCTTCAAGCTTTCTGAGAAGGTAGGGGGGGCAGTTGGGGTTGGATAATTGCCGGAGGACCTGGTGGAGCACGTGGAGGCTGATAAGTCTGTGGAGGTGCACCCCTCCTGGCTCTCGGGCAATCTCTAACCATGTTACGAGTGTCACCACACTCAAAAAAACCCTTCAGAAGACGCGGCGGCTGAGACTGACTCGGACCTGGCCTGCTGGACTGGACGGTAATAGCACCTCGAGTAGGAGGCATACTGGACACTGGTGGTGCATAATAGGGCTCCTAAGGTCTAGGAGGAGCTGGAACACCATTGGCTGCTGGAAGAGCTGAATGAACATGGCGACTCACAAAACCCCTACCATAGCGTGTTGCTGGTGCACGAGCTCCTGAATAATGACCAGTCTCTCGAGACCTCTTGGCCTCTCTCTCCTCTCTGTCCCGGGCGAACATGCCCTCCACTCTCCTGGCAATGCTCACTGCCTGCTGATAAGTGATGTCCATCTCCAACTCCCTAGCCATACTGGTTCGAATACTGGGGTGGAGCCCCTCTATGAAGCGACGAACCCCCTCTCTGACTGCACAACCAGAGCCGGTGCATGGCGAGTTAACTCACTAAAACTGTCTGCATACTCCGACACAACCATAGCACCCTGACGCAGCTGCTCAAACTCTGCGCGCCAAGCATCCCTAAGGCTCTGAGGAACATACTCATGCAAGAACATCTCTGAAAACTAAGTCCAAGTGAGTAAGGCAGCTTAGTCCGGACTACTCAGCTCATAGGCATGCCACCACTGATATGCCACTCCCTTCAGTTGGAAAGCGGTGAAAGAAACCCCACTCATCTCCACGGTGCGTATAGTGCGGAGAATACGATCACACTCCTCAAGAAAACCTAAAGCATCATCTGAAGCTAGTCCGCTGAAAGTAGGTGGGTGGTACTTCTTGTACCTCTCAAGTCTGAGCTGCTCTGCCTCAGAAGCAGCTACCCTGGTCTCATGCTGAACCGGAGCCACTGGGGGCATAGGAATATACTCTGGGGCCTGATCAACCTGGACCCTCTGCTCAGGAGTACGGGATGCGGGAGTCTATGCCCCTCCCCCTGCCTGAGATGTAGCGGGAGCTATCGGAAATAGTCCCGCCTGAACGAGAGTGTTGAACATGCTCATGAATTTAGCTAAATTCTCCTGGAGGGCTGGAGTACCAATAGGGATCTCTGGTGCCGGCCCTCCAGCTGGAGCTGCTGGGGGCTCCTATGACGTAGCTCTCGCAGGTGCTCGGGCTGCACCGCGTGGTCGTCCTCTACCTCGACCCCGGCCTCTGGCGGCTCTGGTAGGGGGCTCGGGTGCCAGATCATCGGTCCTCCCAGTACGGGTCCTCACCATCTGTGAGAAAGAAAATAATAGAAATTTAGAGTTGTTTGATGTCAATAACTCGCACGACAAGGAAATCAAAGAAATATGATTGTTCTTAACAGTTACATAGCCTCCCGAAGATAAGTACGGACATCTCCGCACTGATCCACGAGACTCTAACAAACCGGCTTGTGACTCACGACACCTATGAACCTAGGGCTCTGATACCAACTTGTCACGACCCAAATTAACCCTCCGTAAGGTGTCATGACGACACCTAGTCTTTACCGCTAGGTAAGCCTAATATTACGAAAAAGAAAACACAACATATTAAAGATAAACAACATATTGTGAATAACCAAAAGTAGTACCTCTCGGCATATACAAAATAATTTTCCAAGACCCGAAATATCACTAAGTCACAAGCTGCTATAATCTATGTAGCTCTATACAAAAGTCTGAAGAAAATAAAGAAAGTCTCTAGGCGAGGGAGTAGAAGGGGACTCCGAGGAACTACGGACGCAAGTAGAAATACCTTGAAGTGTCCTAGAATCAGCAGTATGCACTAACCCTGAGGCTGATAGCTCGTACCTAGATCTGCACACGAAAAACATATGCAGGAAAGGGCATTAGTACACCACAATGGTACCTAGTAAGTGCCAAGCCTAACCTTGGTCGAGTAGTGATGAGGTCAGGTCAAGGCGCTACCGGAGTAAATATAATAAATTAAACAATAAAAGATATAAGTAAGTTTCACGGTAAACAGTTAAAGAAAATTCTCAAAAATTTAACAGTCAAGGGAATCCTCAGCTCAGAATAAGGTAAACACAATGTGGAATCTCCCGGGATACCGTCTCGTAGTTCCGAATGAATATGCAGTACAGGGGGATCTCCTGAAATATGTTTGTAGTCCCAAAGTAAATATGCAGTGCTGGGGGATCTCCCGGAATACGTCCGTAGTCCCAAAATAAATATGTAAGACTGGGAAATCTCTTGGAATACCTCCGTAGTCCCAATTTAAATATGCAAGACAGGGGGATCTCTCGGAATACGCTTGTTGTCCCAATTTAAATATGCAACGCAAGATGAAATGACAAGTATGACATCGAGTTATACAGTTTACACTGAACACAAATAAGGAAAGTAGGAACTTAACTAAGCGTGGCACACAGAATGTTATATAGGCAGTTAAAACACGTAAGCATGCTTCTCTAATCTAAGATAAACAATTAAACGTATTAGTGCAATTTAATAAGGAAAAACAATTTATGATTTAGAAAGGAAAAACGAGATTTTTTTTTCAATAATAACCCGTGTACGTACTCGTCACCTCACGTACATGGCGCCCACACATCAATTAATATCAAACATCCTAAGGGAAAAGTCCCCAACACAAGGTTAGGCAAGCCACTTACCTCGAACCGCTCAAATCAACTCTATATCACACTCTTGCCACGAGTATCCAACTCCGAATGGCCAGAATCTATTTAAATTAATTGCATAATGTAAATATAACAACAAGTAACTAATTTAACTAATTAATTCGAAGCTAAAAGTAAAATTAGGAAAAACGCCCAAAAGGTCTCCCTGGGCCTACGTCTCAAAATCGGGTAAAAATTACAAATTATGAATACCCATTCACTCACGAGTTCACTCGAACAAAAATCTTCTAAATCCGACGTCAAATTCCCATTCAAATCTCAGATTTTCAATTGGGGAACCTTTTCCCCTATTTCCAAACTTCTACTCTCAAATTCCTTAATTAGACGAGGAAAACAACAATAGATTAATGTATTATGATCAAAATAGAGTTAGAATTAGTTACCCAATAGTTCTCCTTCAAAATCCCTCGAGAAATCGTCTCCCACCGAGCTCTAAATTGAATTTTGCACCTGCAGCCGTTTTTTGCTACTTCAAAATCTCTCGAAATCCCCTTTTTTGCTTAGCGATCCTCGCACCTGCAGCCGTTTTTTGCACCTGTGGATATCGCACCTGCAGTACAAACGGTGCATCTCCGCATTTCATTAATGCAGCCAGGCGCCGCACCTGCGCCCATGCTTCGCACCTGCGGGGTCGCAGGTGCGGTCAAACTTGCGCACCTCCGCTCCATCACCAGCCCCACCAGTTCCGCATCTGCGCACTCCCTCCGCACCTGCGGCCTCCCTTCCTAAGTCTAATTTCATTCCGTTAAGCATCTGAAACACACCCGAGGCCCCGGGACCTCAACCAAACCTACCAACCAATCCTATAACACCATACGAACTTAGTCGAGCCTTCAAACCACATCGAATAACACCAAAATCATCTATTAAGCACGGATTCAAGCCTAAGAATTTAGAATTTTCCAAATTCTACAAATGACGCCGAACCACATCAAATCTAGTCTGAATGACCTCAAGTTTTACACACAGGTCACAAATGACACTACGAACCTACAACCACTTTCAGAATTCTATTCCGAGCTCAATATCAAAGTTTCCACTATCAGCTGAAATCGCCGAAAAACTAACTTTCGTCAATTCAAGCCTAAATCTACTACAGACCTCCAAAACACATTCCGGGCGCGCTCCTAAGCTCAAAATCACTCATCAGAGCTAACGGAGTCAAAAAATTCCATTCCGGATCCGTCTTCACACAGTTCTGACTACTGTCCAATTTCTAAGGCTTAAACTCACAACTAGGGACTAAGTGTCCCAAAACTCTCCGAATTCTATAACCAATCACTCCGGCAAATCCCAAAAGCAGAAACAAATGTGGGGAAAGCGGATATTAGGGGACCGAGGCTCTAATTCTCAAAATGACTGGCCGGGTCGTTACAAATAATAATAATAATAATAATAATAATAATAATAATAATAATAATAATAATAACAACAATAATAATAATAATAATAATAATAATAATAATAATAATAATAATAATAATAATAATAACAGGAAATAAATAGCAAAATAGTTAACTAATGAAAACAACTCAATCCTTTAAATCAGTGAATCCAGAAATATCATTCCTCAGAATACAATATGAGAATACTGGAAGCTAACATAGTAAAACAATGAATACAACACAATTTTCGTTGCGTCTCGCAACCCGATCCTACCATGCAAACACGATCCTCCCTTATTTCACCATACCAATAACAAGAATAACATGTAAAATTCGTTGCAGCGCGCAACCCGATCCCACCATATAATCAGAATCAATATCATAATCCTCCCTTATTTCACCATATCAAAATCACATATACAATCAGTTGCGGCGTGCAACCCGATCTCACTGTATCAATATCAAATCCTTCCTTATTCCACCATATCACAATCGTTGCGGCGTACAACCAGATCTATAAACAAAATCTATAAATATAATCGATTCAACAACTCAACTCGTAAGAATCTCTACGATTATAGAATATGAAAGTAAAGAAATAAAGGAACCCAGTACCAAATCAAGGAATACTACAATTAGTACAAAGCAACAAGACAAGCCAAATATATGACAGTTAAAGTGTACAAGTAAATCAATTAAGGCAAGTAGCAATTAATCATGCAATTATGGAAGTAACGAAAATTTTAATACAAGAGTAATTAATGACAAGTAGCAAATTACGGCATAGAAAGCAATTAAATTCATGTAATATTTAAGATATGGAAAAAGATAATTAATGAAATAGGGGAAAGCATGGAAACAATTATTTTGACGACGTATATGTACTCGTCACCTCGCATATACGTCATTACACACGTAATTCACATAACATATATCTCAAGAGTTCGTAATTCTCTCGAATCAAGGTTAGACCCAACACTTACATCACTACACAAGCAAATCCAAGCTCAAACAGGGCCGTTCCTCTAAAATTCACCTCCGAACCAACCGAATCAAACCAAAATCGACATAATATCAACAAATAATGCTAGAAAAATCAATTACAATGATTAAAGTTAAGATCTTTACACTTTTTCCAATAAGTCAACCACGGGCCCGCTTGGTCAAAATTCGAGATTCAGAAAAAAAATCCAATTACCCATTCACCCCCGAGCCTGATTATGTGATTAGTTTCGAAATTCGACCTTAATTTGAGGTCTAAATCTCAATTTTACAAAAATCCCCAATTCTACCCAAATCCCCAATTTTCTACCATGAAAGAGCATAAACTAAGGTTAGAAATCAATAGGTGTTGATGGAAATGGACGAAAACGAGTTAAAGTATACTAACCTACAAAGTGGGGATGAAATTTCTCTTTAAATCGCCTCTAGGCCGAGCTCTAATGTGAAGATGGTGAAAATTGAAGAAAATCCCGTGTTTGGAACATTTTAAATTACTGGCATCAGGTCTTGATCGCGTTCGCGAAGGACCTGACGCGATCGCAAAGCACAACAACCCCATAGGCCTTCGCGTTCACGAGATGCTCTACGTGTTCATGATGGCTTTGCCCCCGGCCTTTGCATTCCCGACCCTATGATCGCATTCGCATAGAACACTCCCCAACTTCCCCCAGAATCACCACAAAGCTTCGCATTCGCGGAGGCACAGCTGCGTTCGCGAAGGGTAAGCCCCTCTTCACTTTGCATTCATAACCAGCACCCCACGTTCGCGTAGAGGAAAAACAACCCCAGCCCAGATTACTCTTCCCGATCACGGGAGTATCTTCGCGATCGTGAAGGAGGATACAACAGACATCAGCAGTCTCAAAAAACCAGTAATAGCCTAAATCCAAAAATTATTCGTAGCCTATCCGAAACTCACCTGAGCCCCTCGGGCTCAAAACCAAACATGCACACAAGTGTAGTAACATCATATGAACTTTCTCGCATGACCAACACATCAAAATAACACCAAGAACTCGAATTGGACATTAAAATGATATGTTCAAAGAAACTCAAGAACATGCAATTTTACAACCGGATGTCCAAATTACGTTAGATCAACTCCATTTTGCACCAAATTTTATTGACAAGCCATATATACTATAATGAACCTATACCAAGTTTCAGAACCAAAATCCGAACCCGGTAGTAGCAAAGTCAACCGACGGTCAAACTAAGGAATTCTTTTAGCCTTCAAATTACTAGTTTTCAACAAATTACGTTAAATCAAGTTAAGGACTTCCGAATTCAATTTCGGGCATACTCCCAAGTCCGAAATCACGATAAGGACACACCGGGACCGTCAAAAGACTGATCCAGGTCCGTTTACACAAAATATTGATTGTAGTCAACTCAAATGAGTTTTAAGCAAAATTTCATGTTTTCTTTAATTTTTCACATAAATATTTTACAAAAAAAGGCACGGACTGTGCACGTAATCGAGGAAGGCTAAATGGATCCATTCTAGGTCTTGGATCACAATAATGAAGGGTAAAACTAAAAATGACCTATCGAGTCACCACACTAATTGCATATATTCATCAAAAATTATGATGCCTTTACAAATGAGGAACGGGTCCTTATTTAAGGATACATAAT